>NC_057813.1:45949708-45965521 GCF_018294505.1 Triticum aestivum
CCTCCCTCCTCTGCTTCCTCCCCTCCCAACCTCGGCCGTCGTCGGGCCTGCCTCCTCGCCCCTGCACCCTCTGTAAACCCCCCCCCTCTCTCTCTCTACTAGGGTTCTTCGGTTAATTTACTTAGGTTTTAGTTAGGGCAGAATGTTAATTAGGTTATATATTTAGTTATGAATTTAGCTAGGTTTCAAAATTAGCTGAATTTATATGCAAATTTGAACTGGACATGTGATATGTGGATATGTCATGTTTGGAAAATGATCCAAGTGGCCTATGTTACGCCGGAATGTTGATTCATTTCCATTCCGGTGAATTTCAGGCGCTCGATATGTCCATTTCTTAGCAAAGGTCATGCCGAAATTTCCCGTGAATAAAGGCATGATTTGTGCTACACAGTTGGCATATCGAGTGCTGGCACATAGATTTCTTTTTATGTCATTTCTCATTTATTCATACTTTTAGAAATAAATGAGGACACTTAATCATAGGAAACATCGAATAATGAAGAAACCGGGCCTTCTGACCAAGATGCAGACGAGATGGATTATGAGGGTGAACAAGAGTACCTCTACTATTTGACTACTAAGCAAGGTTTGCAGGTCGGCCTCGATGATGGTATTGACGCCGACATCGACACCGATGGCGCCGGCACCGATGGCGGCGTCGAGACCGGTGGGGAAGGTACCGGCGGGGAAGATACCGGCGGGGAAGGTACCGGCCCCGATGGCGCTACCGAAAAGAGGAAGCATAAGAAGCAGAGGATACGAAAACGTAACAAACTAGGGATTGGACGACTTGTGATCACAAAGATGGCACATGGCAAGTTTGAGCCGTTAGAGCCGGAAGAACCTCGCAAGTGCTATGGGAACCAAGTAGGATGCATCCTACGGGAATGCGCAAGCATCAACGACAATGACTTAAGGAGTAAAGAACATTTGATGCAGTTGCTCCTAACGAAGTTGCACAAGAGATTCAAGTTCCCCGACCGGGATGATAACATAGAACAACCGTGGGATGATCCGAAGATGAAAAAGATTAACAATCACGCCATGGGCATGTTCAGTAATGATTTGGCCTCCTGGAAAGGGAGGGTGAAATGAGCTATTGAGGCTGATGAACCCCTGTCCAAGATTCTGCAGGAAAATCTGACACTTATGGAAGAGGAGTTCGAAAATTTCAAGGACACTTGCACTACTGAGGCAGCCAAGGCTAAGGCTGCGAAATTCAAGAGCCTTCAGCAATGGAACACGGGGAAGCATCGCCTCGGAAGCCGTGGCTACCTCAGTAAAAGGCCCATATGGGATAAGGAGGACGCGGAATGTGAAGCCGCGGGTCTCCCAGACCCCTTCGCGAAGTTCACCAACCCCTTGGAGCGTGACTTCATCAGGGCCCGCTACAAGTGAGACAAGGAGAAAAAGGTTTTTTACACGGACAAGATCATGAGGAAATTGATTAGACTAATGGAGAAGCAACACCAGCTTGCAGCCGAAAGCCCTACTTCTCCGATGAGGCCCAAGTGGGACACCCCTCTCAACTGGGCCTTGAACGAACTTAAGGGACTCCCTTTGGGCCAGCAGCTGCAATATGGTCGTGTGCACGGCGCTGGAGATGGCGCCACGTGGAAGGTGTTTTACAATGAGGGCTCGGAGGCCAAGAAGCAGAAAAAGAAGTTTAGTCAGGCGGACATCGACGCGAAGGTGAAGCTTGCGGTCGAGAAAAAAGCAGCTGAGGATGCGAAAAAAGCAGCCGAGGACAAATATGAGTTGCTACAGCAAGCAGTCAATGCAGCTGTAACTGCCTGCAGAAATGATTTCGCTACTAACTTGGTTCCAGTTATTATCAACTAGACGAAGGAAAATCCAGACAAGACGATACATGATTTCCCGTTGCCCAGTTTCGTCGGGAGCAACTCCATGAACAACAACACCATCGCACCATCACTTGCTCACGCAACCGGGCCTCCTCTCACAGCCGCTCCCGCTCATAGCAGCCTGTCCTCAGTCTCAGGCGCGCTAGGTGGGCCTTCGTCTTTGGCTGAGCTCGACGCCGTCACGGTAATTACATGTCGCACCAACATATATATATATATAATATTCCATTTTTGTTGCCTTTCGGTTGTTTTACGCCACAGACAAATGTGTTTGCAGGTGAAAGAAACCCCGTGCACCATACTCTACTTGATCAAAGGCCAGAAGGTGGACGTGGGAAAGCGGATGATAATGGACCCCTCGCAACCCATGTTCCACAACCAGCCGATCCCCGCTGGGCACTTCAGGGTTAGCTTGACCAGTGTGAAATCGGGGCACGAGGATTTGCCTCCTCTAGTACAGTATGTGGGAGCGGACGACGAGACCCCGCCGCGGATTGGAAGCTACAAGGGTTGGGTGCTGCTATGGCCGAAGAATCTTATTCGTCTCGAGCCGGCCGAGAGCACACCAATAACCACACAACATCAAGCATGTGCGGAGACCACCACCCCGCCTACGCAATTACCAGCTCCTGTAGTGCCGGGTGAGAGCGGAAGACGACATGATGAAGGGGGTGCAATAGTACTGGTTGATGTAATTTCTCCTTTAGAACAGAGAGTGGATGATGAGAAGGAGGTCGACCCTATGGATTACCTCAATACAAACACGTATGACTGTGACATAGATACGATGAGTCAACCATATGACGAATCAGGCTATCAGCTTACTAATGAGGATATGGATGATATGCCCGGGCAGAGTCGTAGCAGGGATTGCAAAAAGTCTCTCTTCATGAAATCCTCACAGGACACGCCTGAAGATGCCGCCTCAACACAGGCTCAACTAGCCGGGCGCGAGGGTCGTACAGTACTTAGCCTGGGAACACTGGGGCAGGGGTTAAGGAAGGGTCTGGAAGGTGTGCCCAAGAAAAAGGAGAGGAAGAGATCGAGGAAGATAACTACCTCCAAACAAGCCAGAGCACATAGCAGCCAGACGATGCATTATGAAGAGCGTGTACTCGTGAAAGGTGCGGTCATGTTCCATCTCACGGGAGAGCCGATGCTACCGCCGAAACCGCTGGAGGCACTATCAGGGGATCTCAGGAGACTGCACGACCATGTGTTGTCGACTGAGAAAAGCCTACTAGCCTCAGAGGATCCAGGATATCCGACATACGCGGCTCGTGTGACTGAGGAGAAGTGCTACGTTGGGACACGGCCCGCGGAGGTGTTCTTCCTGCGGTTTGACCATATCTTTGAGATGTTTCTAACAAGGCGGCTCGATTTTAAGATCGTCCGCCTTTTTGCGCTACATATGAGCTCCGTCATGAAGAGTGAAGAAGTCTCACAAATCTGTCTGGCGGATCCGTACTACATGCACGAGTCTTTCTTGAGTCTCGGCGACTTTGAGCGTGAAACTTCTAGGGAGTACCTCCAAAACTTCATGGTATAGAATAAGGACCAGTAAATTGTCCTCGTGCCTTATCATCCAAAGTAAGTCAGTTCCGGACAACCCTTTCGTACATTTCAATCATTCCTTCTCTCTCATATGGGGAATAATTTGAGGTGTCTTTTCCCTGCAGCAACGGGCGCGCCGTCCTTATCGTTCTTTACCTGCAAGTCTCCCATGCCGTGTATTTTGACCCTTCCAGAGACTATGAGATAAAAGACTACACCCACATAATGAATATTCTAGATGATGCTCTCCAAGGCTTCAGCTTTAGAGGTGGCCACGTGCAGATTTGGAAACAAAGGAACAAGAAGATGGGTTTCGCGCATAAAACTAACTTCTCCTGCATCCATGTCCCAAAACCAAGCAAGAAGGATGGATTCTACATCGTCCGTCTCATGATTCAGTTCAACACGGATCACCAAAAGCTTCGCATGAGAAGCAGAAATGATGATCATATCCACAAGTGGCTAGAATCTCATGGAGAAGCGGATTATAAACTTAGAGATGACTTCTTTCGCATCCAAAGCGACATTGCGATGATCATCATGAAAGAATTCATCGATGAGAAGGGGATGTTCCACCACGCTCCTATATCACGAGCTGACGTCCGAACTCGCATAGGCATGCAACGTCTAGACCTCACGCCGTTCAAGAAGCTAGGGTTCATCCTCGATGATATGGAAGGATGGAACTTCTAGTGATTTATGATGCCGATGATGATGATATGTGTCGGTTGAACTTGTATACTTTTTGTAGCGATGAAACTTTTTGATGTCCATGGTCCCTGTCGAACTTGCGTAACGCTACTTTGTTAGTTTGCGTACGATGACCTGCGTACCTCTAGTTAATTAATTTGCATACTGTATGTTGCATCTAGTTGCTAACCCTTTCTTTTTCGGTGTTGCTCTAGTATATTTTGTTGCGTATATATGATTGTACATCCTCTTCATGAACATGCATCTCTAACAGGTACCTAGTTTCTTGATGGCGAGATGGAATTGCTATGTTGTGTACAAAGGGAAGGTTCCGGGGGTGTACAACGAGTGGCATGAGTGTCAGGCGCAAGTGAATGGGTTCATGGGCGCCAGCCATAAAGGCTTCAAAAGCAGACAAGAAGGAGAAGCTAGTTACTTGAGGTTCACGCTAGCACGAGAGAGGACTCGTAACCGCCACCTCATGTACTGCATAGTTCCGCTCTCACTCATAGTGATAGCTCTTCTTGTGTATACCTTTGTTTAGATGGATGACGTTGTTGTAGTTGCAAGTATTCGAGACTTGCATGTATCGCTATTTTTGAGATGATGACAAGATACCACTTTGTGTTGGATGATGATTATGATGAGACTATTTGTATGTATATGCTATGATTACATTTGTGGTCTCGCAGACATTTGTATGTGTATCATGATGACATTTCTATGTGCTAAAGATTCTTCTATAAAGCATGTTCAAATACAAAACAAATATGCCGAAAAAACAAAAAACTACTTAAATTAGCAGTAGCGAATGTATAAAAGTTAGCAGCAGCACCGCGATAGCAGTAGCGCGTCCAGGCAAAGCGTGCTAGAGCTACTAGCAGTAGCGAGCTTCCACTAACCGCGCTGCTGCTACACTTGTGTAGCAGTAGCACCGGTGACCACGCGCTACTGCTATGTGTTAGCTGTAGCGCCTTATTAGTAGCGCCACTCCCCGCGCTACTGATACACCTAAAACCCGCGCTGCTGCTAGCCTTTTCCCTAGTAGTGACAGGCCAAGGCTGGTCATAGTGGGGAGTAACCTATACTGTAACATATTACTATTTTACTCTAAACATCTCTATAAACCGGAAAGGAGGGAGTAGTAACATGTCATATGCAGAGTATGGGAGCACATGATATTTCCCCGTCCGGACCAATCCCAAGTTGGCTTCTCACCTTCTTGGCCCAACAAAAAACCCTCCCCCCCTCCCGCGTGCACTTCCCGCCCGGCGCCAGCTGAGCCCGTCACTCCACATTGATGGCAAGTCAGGGCGACGCGACCTCTCACTGCTTCCGCCATTGAAGTGGCGCGCCTACCGAGGGCACCGCCCGCTGCACGCCCGACATTTCAGACTACACAGTGGAGAGTAACTTTAGAGAAAGTACTACAATTAGATGACATATGCGGGCTATAAGGATTTAAATATAGTATTTGTGCTTAGTTGAAGGAGAGAGAAGAGGAGAGACAAGAGAAGCGGATTGTAAACGTGTAGCCGGTTGTACACCAACATAGTACTTTGTGAGACAAAATGTGGCGCCATTATTAATGATATAGTATTTATACTAAAGGGACTAACGGACGCCTTAATTACTCCATTTTTTTAGACAAACCTTGGTGGAGCTATTATTGACTTGGACGTGGGGTTTGGGGGCCAAAGGCCTACTATTATACTCGCACGACCGACCTTACATGCTCTACCCTAGCCGCCGTTGTATCATATGGTTTCGCACCGTGCCAGATCTTAGCGCCACCACACAATTCTTCTCCAGCCCTCCTTCCGGCGTGCACCGCGAGAAGGGACAGCAGTCCTCTGAACCCCGCCTTTCGTGATCCTGTATGGGAGAGGGGCGATCAAGTTTTTGGGGAGCACACTCCTCTGACTGCTGCTAGCGACGACTTCCTCAACGACAACCTTCTTCCCCGACCTCGGTAACCTCTTCATCAACGACATGAGTGACAACATCAACCACATCGGTTCTGCTCCCGGTGTACAGTATGTGATTCTGTCCTCCTGGTTTAGTCCGCATCATTACTTTGATGTTTGCAATTGTCGTCATGATCTATTTACTGCTGATTCGGATTAAATCTCATAGTAAATTGCTCATATATTCAACAATCCAATCCAAAAACCTGATTATAGGCAATTTACTCCGAGTGGTTTTGCTGCGCTTTTGAAGCCGCCTACTTTTAAGTCGGTGCAATATAAAAGGTGGCGCACAAGAGCAGTATGTTGGTTTCAGGTCATGTACTGCTATAACGTCACTAAGGGTAAGCCTGAGGGCGATCTTAATCCTACACAGCAGGAAGCTTTTCAGAACATGGATACCCTCTTCAAAGCCGCCCTGCTGAGTGTTCTTGACGATTCCATTGTGGATTCATATATGTCGTTTGACAGCGGCAAAGACATGTGGGCTGCGCTCGAGGCCACGTTTGGGCCCTCAGGCGCTGGCAACGAGTTATACGTGATGGAGCAATTATGTGACTACAAGATGACTGATGAGCACTATGTTGTTCAACAGACTCATGAGATACAGTCACTCGCTAAGGAACTTGAGTACCTTAAGTGTGTGTTGCAGGACAAATTTGTTGCTTGGACCATCATTGCCAAGCTTCCACCTTCGTGGAATGATTTTGCTACTTCTCTGAAAAACAAGAGACATGAGTTTTCTGTTTTGGATCTCATTAGCACTATTGATTTCGAGGAGAAGGCGAGAGCAAAATACACACGTGCTCGGGTCGCTGAGGGAGCTTCTAGTGCCCACATGGTACACGAGAAGAACTTCCAGCCCAACCAGCCCCAAAACAGGAAGGGATACAAACCTCAATTTTGGTAGCACTGCACAAAATTTACATGGCTGCATCTACCTGCTGTCAGCTAACCTCATGGTGCTCTAGGTATTCCTACATTTGTAACTAGGTACAATGACAACCGCAAGATGAAATTAGCTTATCCGTATGTTGACTTGCTGAATGCAGTGCGGAACGATCATGTCATGTTGGAGGAGCAAACAAGGAGTGCAACCGATTTTCTTTATATCCACACCTTCTCACAGCTTTGTATTGGTTATAGTATGGTGAATCATTGAGATGCATAGACATGCTGAACTTTTGTTCTTCTGAATGTTAGTATGCATATCTTATCTTCTGAAGCTTAGTTTAATGTGAGTGTCTGCACCCAGTACCGCATCCTCTAATTTGGTGGATGCACATAGAGAAAATAAACCTCCTTAATTTACTCCATAACCACCCTATTAAATAGGCCTAGTAACAAACCAGGCGCATGCAGTGGCTGGTGGGCACATGCATCCTGCATGCATGGCCAGTCAGCCAAGTCCATGCGCCAGCTCCAATGCAGCAATGCAAAACAAGAAAGCGGTTCTTGGGAAAAAGCGAGTAGTTAGTGGAGCAGGCCTTATAAACACGAACATCTCGCTCTCCCGCTTCCGTCTCCCCCCAATTCCCCCCGCTCCCCAATCTTGCTCACTCGTCCAGAAAAACCCCGCTCACCTTCTTCCTCACTCGTACAGAAAACGCTTGCTCCTCTTCTTCCACTCCTACAGAAATCCCCAGCCCTCCTTCTTCCCCACTCGCACTGCCACTAGGCTCGACTCTGGCTACTCTGCTCAAACCCGTGAGCTCGGCGCTATGCCCAGGTGACGCCCGGATAATTAAGCTAAAGTAACTCTCTACTAATGATGCCACGTCACCAAGATTACTGTTTATAAACTCGCGTTGATTCGAAACCAATTCAAATTCAAATTCAAAATCAAGGCAAACATTAAAAGTTTTCAAATATTAAAACTAAAATGTCCGGAGTGAACCAAATAATGCATATGAAATTATGGTGGAGAAACCACATTCCTATAAAATATTTAAATGCACCAAAATATTTAAGCAGTGGCTATAACAATTAATTAGATGCCTATTATATTTTATAAAATACTAAACTAAGTTGTTTTGGAGCAAAACCTTTTGTGGCAGTGGGTTTTGTGGTATTACTAATTTAGGGACCATTTTAATATTAAGTAAAACTAGGGTAGAAAGAAACTAAAATAAAAACAGTAAAGGAAAGAACAAATCAATAAAAAAACACAAAAACAAAAGAAACCCACCCGGCCAACTGGGCCAACCGGCCCAGCTAATTAGCCGACCGACCCAGCTCCCTCCCCCGGCCCACCTAACGCCTATATCCCCCCGGTCCACCCCGAAAACCCTAACCCACCCCACGATCCCCACTCCCCCGATCCCCTTCTGGATCAGGATCGTCCCCGACGCCCCGGCTCATCCCTGCCGCTCGCCGTCGTGAACTGCCGCGGCCACCGACCTCCATTCACCGCACCACTGTGCCCACTCGCTACTTCGACCTCCTCTTCATCGTCTTCGACCACGGGATCAAGCCTGGGACCCCTACCTCGCCGGATCGCCTCGTCGCCTCGCCCGTGGATCTCGCCGAACTGCTTCCTCTCCATCCCCGTCGTCTTCGACCTCCTCCCCGCGCCCCACTGCCCTATCACTACGGCCCCCGTGAGCTCCTCCCTCCTCCTCTCAGCCTCATGCGCACGCGCTCACACCGTGGCCTCCTCCCCGTGGCCTCGCCCGTGCTGCGCCCCTGCTCGCGATGCATGCCCCGCGTTTGAGCCGCCTTCCCCTGCCATCGCCCTGGCCCGCGCCTGTCCGCCTGCTAACACCCGCGGCATTCACTGATGCTGTCGCATGAGCTCCATGTGCTGCATCGCCCTGCAGCTCCCTCCCGCGGATGCGCTCCGCTTGATCTCTCCCGCCTCGCACCTCTCTGGTCGCTATTCTTAGCCACCACCGCCGTCACGCACGTGTGTTGCCCTCCTTGCTGCTCCCTTGCCGCCCGTTCCCCATGGGCGCAGCCGCCGGCGGTCACCCGCCCTGAGGCCGCCACCGGTCGTGGCCTCATCTCCTTCTAGGCGGATGCCCAATCAATCTGCCACGCTCTGCGCCCAGCGCCCACTAAGGCCACGGGCCTTGGACAGCTAGGGCCCGCTCCATGTGTCTATGACAAGTGGGGTCCAGCCCCAAAACGTTTTTATATATAAAAAGATTTTAAAATAATAATAATAATAATTAACTTAATTAATCATAATTAGATTAATCTAATCACTAATTAACCTAATTAATTATTAGTTAATTAATCCGTCAATGACATAGGGGGACCCACTCGTCAATTTGACCAGTCAACGGTCAATGCTGGCTAGGTTGTTGACTTTGACTGGCCCCACCAGTCAGTCTCTGCTAACTGGGCAGTTGACCAAGTCAACTAGGCCCACTGGTCAGCCACACAAGCCCATCTGTGGGTACACTCCTGTGTACCCATATCAATTTAACATTTAATTTCAAATTAAGATAATTTAGAAAATGATTTAAAACTTTAGAAATTCATAAAAAAATAAACCGTAGCTCGGATGAGAATACTTTGTACATGAAAGTTGCTCAGAACGACGAAACGAATCCGAGTACACAGCCCGTTCGTCCGCCACACATCCCTAGCATAGTGAACTTGCAACTTTCCCCCTCTGGTTCATCTGTCCGAAAACGCGAACCACCGGGGATACTTTCCCAGATGTTTCCCCCTTTCACTGGTATCACCTACTACCGCGTTAGGGCACACCTAACACCGCTCATTATCATGTCATGCATCGTCATGCTTATGTTTGCATTGTATTTACTGTTTCTTCCCCCTATTCTCCTCGGTAGACTACGAGACCGACGCTGCTGCTGCCCAGTTCGACTACGGAGTTGACGACCCCTCCTTCTTGCCAGAGCAACCAGGCAAGCCCCCCCTTGATCACCAGATATCGCCTATTCTTCTCTCTACTGCTTGCATTAGAGTAGTGTAGCATGTTACTGTTCGGTTACTCCTATTCTGTTGCATAGCCTGTCATTGTTGCTACAGTCGTTGATACCTTACCCGCAATCCTAAATGTTTAGTATAGGATGCTAGTTTATCATCATTGGCCCTACATTCTTGTCAGTATGCCTTGCTATACTATCGGGTCGTGATCACTTGGGAGGTGATCATGGGTATATACTATACATATATACATACTATATAAATGGTGACTAAAGTCGGGTCGGCTCGTTGAGTACCCGCGAGTGATTCACGGATTGGGGGTTGAAAGGACATTTGTCCCGATGGCCCTCTGTGTGGATCTTTGTGGCGGAGCGACAAGGCGAGTTGGGACCACCTTGGCGAGAGGTGGGCCTGGCCTTGGTCGGCGTTCGTGGTTACTTCATAATAACACGCTTAACGAGATCTTGGTATTTGATCTAAGTCTGGCCAAAGGCCTATATGCACTAACCAACTACGCGGGAACAGTTATGGGCACTCAATGTCGTGGTATCAGCCGAAGCCTTCTTGACATCAATGACTGAGCGGCGCGCGCCGGATTGCACTGGAACACCTGCTCTTGTATTAGGGAGGCTAGGTCAGCTTCCGGCCGCCCACGCAACATGCAGGTGTGCAATGGGCGATGGGCCCAGACCCCTGCACCATAGGAGTTAGAATGGCGTGCTGACCTCTCTGTTAGGCCTAGGTGGGGCTGCGACGTGTTGATCTTCCGAGGCCGGGTATGACCTAGGAAAGTGTGTCCGGCCAAATGGGATCGAGCGTGTTATGGGTTATGTGGTGCACCCCTGCAGGGAAGTTTATCTATTCGAATAGCCATGTCCCTCGGTAAAAGGATGACCCGGAGTTGTACCTTGACCTTATGACAACTAGAACCGGATACTTAATAAAACACACCTAGACAAGTTCCACAGACAACCCGGTGGTCGCTTTCCCACAGGGCGACAAGGGGAGGATCGCCGGGTAGGGCTATGCTATGCGATGTTACTTAGAGGACTTCCATCTACTCTCTTCTACATGCTGCAAGACGGAGGCTGCCAGAAGCGTAGTCTTCGATAGTACTAGCTATCCCCCTCTTATTCTAGCATTCTGCAGTCCAGTCCATCGATATTGCCTCTTTACACATATACTCATGCATATGTAGTGTAGATCCTTGCTTGCGAGTACTTTGGATGAGTACTCACATTTGCTTTGCTCCCTCTTTCCCCCCTTTTTCCTCTTCTTCTTGGATGCCGCAACCAGACGTTGGAGCCCAGGAGCCAAACGCCACCGTCGATGATGACTCCTACTACACTTGAGGTGCCTACTACTACGTGCAGGCCGCTGACGACGACCAGGAGTAGTTTAGGAGGATCCCAGGCAGGATGCATGCGCCTCTTTCCATCTGTATCCCAGTTTGTGCTAGCCATCTTATGGCAACTTGTCTAACTTATGTCTGTACTCAGATATTGTTGCTTCCGCTAACTCGTCTATGATCGAGCACTTGTATTCGAGCCCTCGAGGCCCCTGGCTTGTATTATGATGCTTGTATGACTTATTTTACTTTTAGAGTCGTGTTGTGATATCTTCTCGTGAGTCCTTGATCTTGATCGTACACATTTGCGTGCATGATTAGTGTAGGATTGAATCGGGGGTGTCACAAGTTGGTATCAGAGCCGACTGCCTGAAGGAATCCCCCTTCCACACTCCTTGGCCGAAGTTGAGTCTAGTCACTACAAAACTTTTACTAACATGGCTGTGAGTCTTACAGGCCCACGTCACCATTGGGTGGTATTAGGATCTTTTATTCCTCGACCTATACTCTGGGACTTTGATCACTCTTCTATTCGGGTTAAAAGGAATTTTCTAACTCTTAACTCTAGGTTCTCGTAACTACTTCCTCCCGGAGAGCCCCTCACTCCAGATGATTGCTTAGTGCCCTAGAAGATTTCGAAGATACTCTTTGATGTTCTCTCGAGGCCTTGTGCCCGTCACTTTTGCAATTCCCTTCCATCGATAGACCCCTATGGATGACCACGTACATTTGTCATTCTTACAATCATCCCCCGATGATCTTCTTATTACCAGATACCTCGAAATAATCTCTATTGTTCCGAGAATACTTGGTGCCTACCGACTTGCAGTTCTTTGTCACGTGAATACCCCTACGAATAAATCCTCGCACTTGTCAAGTATCCGCTCATCCCCAATTGTTCATGTGTTTCACAGAATACTTTGAAATACTATTCGATCCTCCGAAAATCCTTAGCAGCTTTATTGCTTGGCAAATAATTGTCTGCTTGCATTATGGATGCTTCCCATATGTGTGGCAATATTCATTAGTCTCCTTTGACACCGTCATTTTGATCCTATTGATTCAACATGAGTGTGTATGCATGCAATCATCGGCTGATCCTTTTAAATTATCTTTCCAGCTCAGACGTCATTTTAAACATGAGTTGGATCTCAACCAATCAAATTGTCGTCGATTGTACCCCTAAGCTTACCTGACTTATCCATCCTTAATCAGAGCATTTGCTTATGATCCCTTGAATTGGAAATCACAATTCTTTTGCATTTAGGCTTTGAATTAGTCAGTTGTTTCTATGGCCTGATGCCTTTGCATTCTTTCTCCTTCTGATTGAGTACCGATACTCACATTAGATTCCTTGTCTTCCGCGAGACCAATGCTTGGTTAGTATCCGTCTGTGTCCTTCATATACAAAAACCTCGAGAAGTGCTTTCCCCGATACATAATGCCTTCGGTAAATTGTATTATCTGCCTTGTCGAGCATGATCTTCTTTTGAGCTTGTGTTATTTACTCCTGAAGTTTGTGGTATATGTTCCTAAGAGGCCCTAATGGGTTGAACCAATGCCTTACCTAATCTATGTGAGCCCGAAAGATTTCACGGGCCATACTCATCTGGCATTTCACCAGGTAAAACTTTCAACACTAATGTAAATTATCGACAACTAGAAGTGAATGTAAGGTTGTGCTTTGGAGAAGTGGGAGTTGACCTTGAACTTTGTGTTCATGCCCATGGACCCGATGTGGAACTTATCATGGAAGCTTCTTGTATTAATAATGGTCCCATTGTTATAAGTTCATCTTGTATCTATGTTGGTCCTTTGCAAACATGGTTCCGAACATGATTGATCATCTTTGATCCTTTTCTCGGACAAGTTGAAGTACTTGCCTTCTGCAGATCAATACGCCCGCCCAACCTCTATTTTGATCTACCTTTGAGTAATACCCCCTGGTATCTCGAGGATATCAACCCATTACACTACATCTTATGAATTTCTGATGTAGTAGTACCTTTCCCCGTCATGGTCACTCCACGGGTTCTGGGTTGTCATCAACCGAGAACACTGATTTGTGAATCAAATCAACACTGTGATTTAGTACTTTCAGTACTTCGTTGTTGAGAAGATTAATACTCCATCACGTCATTCCGAGCCTGATCGGCTAAATCATTATCATGCTAATTTTAACTGTGCTATCTGGTCCTTCTTCCCGGAGCACAATTTTTTATGATGAGCTAAGCTTACGTCGACTTTCCTCCTCATATCTTTTTGCCTTGAACAACAAGCTGGATTCCAAGTTTGTGACGTACTCATGGTTCCAATGACTTTTCGCTTCATCATTCCTTTGACTTGATGGCGTCACCGATCGATTACACCTTCATGAAATCCCTCGACAATTCTGTCATGATCATCATCAACATTTTGCGCTCTTCCAGAATATCAATCGAATTCATGATGGGAAATACCATCCTTGCCCCTCGATGATTTGTGTTATCATCGAGAACATTTTTGCCTTCCTCAACACAAACTTGTTCGTGTTTTGTGTTATACCTTGAGTTCCTTGTTGTCCAGCATTTGTTCTTTACACTGGAGTATTACCATCTTTTATGTCAAGAATGTCGTGAGAATTTCACCACCTCTTAAGAATTCTTGATACAGGTGATACTTCTTGCCATAGCCGTTCATTCCTTGGTCCCCGTGTTGTTTCTAACCGGAAAACCGACAATTGAACTATGATGTGCGACTTCAAAACTTCTAGCAACGCTATTGCTTTGAAGTTAATGGTCGATATTTAATTCTTAGACCATTGGTTATTGAATCACCATTCTAACATTGATCATGCTACCTAAGCCCATATTTCGGGTGCACTTTTCAACCAATGTTTAACTGTGTGTGTTTTCCTCGAGCATACCTCATTATATCATTTGATCTGACAAATGTTACCTCCTTTTTGTGGAAATCCATCTTTTTAATATCTCAATGAATTGTCACTAACTTCATCAGCCACCTCCTTGTCCTCTCCTTGGTTAAATGATGAACTCTTGTTTCGGAACACGCTTCCATAGTTCATTTCCCGAGAATCTTACAATGTCATCTCATCAATTGGTGTTGCACCTTTTTCTTCTTAGGCATCCCGAGTCTGAGGTATTCTAACACCAATCAGATCTGAATCTTGGTCAGATATGATGGTTGGAACATATTCCCAAGAGTTATACCAAGGTGATGTCATGCCTAGCACATCTGGCTGTAGGCCCTATTCTTATAATTTCCTTTTTAGCAAAGTTATCCATTCTTCCATGAGGAAATTGTACGACTTATTCTACAAGTTGTTCCTGATGAATCCTTGAGTGTCCAAAGTCTGACCTTGCTTGACGACCATGTTAATGCTATCTCGAAGCATGTCTGTGGTACTCCGTTCTTCAATAAGAGCATTTGAAGCACAATACTAAATTTTCTTTGTCCATTATCCAAACACCGTTGTATGGGTAATGTCATGAAATTCCTCTCCCCTCACGTAAATGGTTTTCTACTTCATATCCTGCCATGGATATCATGCTCTGCTTGTCATTGGGAAGGGTATACCCCTAGTATATGTGTCAAACACATTCTCCTTTCCACTGTTCTGATTGATCTGATGATCACATTTTCCTTTCCATTGATTTGTTTAACCTTCCTTGTGCTCCATATGATCTAAGCAGTAATATTCTTCTGCTTATATAAACACCTTGGTGTACAACCGTGTCAATAAGGCCCTGTTGCATTTGTCGATAGCATCCCGGTAACCACCGATGGACGAGAACTTTGCCTATTGGTCCGCCTCGTTGAACGAGCAGGAAAATGGTTCTCTTCGTCCCTCGCCCTTGGTTTCATTGTTGTTGCCGACATAACTGATAGGCTACTCTCTGACATGCCTTGTTATCGTGACCGTGCAAGATGTCATCCCCCTTTCTACTTTAAACCACATGGTGGGCCCATAACCCACAGGTACACAGGATCGAAACCTGACTCCCCTGTACACCCCCTATTTCCAAAGTTATTCCTCACATGTGGCTTTGTATGTAATTCATGAGCCACCTTCCGAGAGATCACCAATTCTGGTATCAGACACAATACTTATTTCCATTGCTCTGAACCCCTTTCACTCTGTTTCAGGCAATGAACGATTGCCTATCCGCTTGACACTTCATATTGCACCTTCTTACCTTTCTCTCGATGACTTTCTTGAATATCAACTCGAGAGATGCCTCTATGCCTCGTCCACGGAGATAGCCCCCAGGTACCTAAGATGTATTGAGCTCTGCCCTTCCCAAGTCTTAACCCTTGCCTTTCCGTAAGCACGATGGAGATCCTGAAGAAAGGATGTCGGCTGCATCATGATGACCTGAACTGAAGTCGAGAAATAAAGACATCAATGTAATGGATCGATCTCTTCGAGAAGAACAACTAAGAGCGAGAAGACTCGTTAGAATTTCGTAACTGAATCCCCGCCCCCTTA
>NC_057813.1:45965876-45969316 GCF_018294505.1 Triticum aestivum
CGTTGATTCGAAACCAATTCAAATTCAAATTCAAAATCAAGGCAAACATTAAAAGTTTTCAAATATTAAAACTAAAATGTCCGGAGTGAACCAAATAATGCATATGAAATTATGGTGGAGAAACCACATTCCTATAAAATATTTAAATGCACCAAAATATTTAAGCAGTGGCTATAACAATTAATTAGATGCCTATTATATTTTATAAAATACTAAACTAAGTTGTTTTGGAGCAAAACATTTTGTGGTAGTGGGTTTTGTGGTATTGATAATTTAGGGACCATTTTAATATTAAGTAAAACTAGGATAGAAAGAAACTAAAATAAAAACAGTAAAGGAAAGAACAAATCAATAAATAAAAAAGACAAAAACAAAAGAAACCCACCCGGCCAACTAGGCCAACCGGCCCAGCTAATTAGCCGACCGACCCAGCTCCCTTCCCCGGCCCACCTAACGCCTATATCCCCCTGGTCCACCCCGAAAACCCTAACCCACCCCACGATCCCCACTCCCTCACTCCCCCGATCCCCTTCTGGATCGGGATCATCCCCGATGCCTCGGCTCGTCCCCGCCGCTCGCCGTCGCGAACTGCCGTGGCCACCGGCCTCCATTCGCTGCACCACTGTGCCCACCAGCTACTCCGACCTCCTCTTCATCATCTTCGACCACGGGATCAAGCCCGGGACCCCTACCTCGCCGGATCGCCTCGTCGCCTTGCCCGTGGATCTCGACGAACTGCTTCCTCTCCGTCCCCATCGTCTCCGGCCTCCTCCCCGCGCCCCACTGCCCTATCCCTATGGCACCCGCGAGCTCCTCCCTCCTCCTCTCCCCCTCGTGCGCACGCGCTCACATCGTGGCCTCCTCACCGCGGCCTCGCCCGTGCTGCGCCCCTGCTCGCGGTGCGCGCCCCATGTTGGAGCCGCCTTCCCCTGCCATCGCCCCGGCCCGCGCCCGTCCGCCTGCTGACACCTGCGGCGTTCACTGCTGCTGCCGCCTGAGCTCCATGTGCCGCATCGCCCTGCAGCTCCCTCCCGCGGCTGCGCCCCGCTCGAGCTCTCCCGCCTCGCACCTCTCTGGTCGCCGTTCTTGGCCACCACCGCTTCCACGCCCGTGCGCTGCCCTCCTTGCTGCTCCCTTGCCGCCCGTTCCCCCTGGACGCAGCCGCTGGCGGTCACCCGCCCTGAGGCCGCCATCGGCCGTGGCCACATCCCCTTCTGGGCGGGTGCCCAATCGATCCGCTCCGCTCTGCGCCCAGCGCCCGCTAAGGCCACGGGCCCTTGACAGCTGGGCCCTGCCCCATGTGTCTATGACAAGTGGGGTCCAGCCCCAGAACGTTTTTATATATATAAAAGATTTTAAAATAATAATAATTAATTAACTTATTTAATCATAATTAGATTAATCTAATCACTAATTAACCTAATTAACTATTAGTTAATTAATCAGTCAATGACATAGGGGGACCCACTGGTCAATTTGGCCAGTCAACGGTCAATGCTGACTGGGCTGTTGACTTTGACTGGCCCCACCAGTCAGTCTCTGCTGACTCGGCAGTTGACCAAGTCAACTGGGCCCACTAGTCAGCCACACAAGCCACTCTGTGCGTACACTTCTTCGTACCCATAGCAATTTGCTAAAAAAATTTAAATAATACTCCCTCCGTTTCTTGATATAAGGTGTATAGATTTTTGAGAAAAATTCTGAAATATAAGGTGTATTGCGCTGCACCACTCGTTTGGATAATTTTTGAGGGATTTGTTTACATTTCCTCATATCACGCAATCTCCTCTATTTTCTCATGTCAATTAGTCATGTGTAATGTCGCCCAAAACTTGTGAAATTTCCCCTCCATGTGTGTTCTTTAATTTCCGTGTCAAAAACTATACACCCTATATTTAGGAATGGAGGGAGTACATTTTTTAATTAATTTTCATAAATATTACGCCGGATAAAAAAAATTCAAAAATAATACACCGTCGGCCCGCTGCAGGCCGACTGGGCCTAGTCGGCCCACAGCAGGCCGATTGGATTCCACTCGGCCTACAGCTGGCCGACTGCCCCTGTCGGCCCACTGTGGGCTGATTGCGTCCTGTCGGCCCACTGTGGGCCGACTGGAGCTAATTGGCATAAAAAATATATGTTTAAAAAATGTTAAGCATGTAATTAAAAAATGTTAAACATGTATAAAAAATGTTCCTGATGTATACAAAAAATGTACAATATATATGCAAAAATGTTGACATAAAAAATATGTTTTGAAAAGTGTTAAGCATGTATTTAAAAATTGTTAAATGTGTGTATAAAAAATGTTCCTTATTTGTACAAAAAATATAGAATGTGTATGAAAAAAAGTTGATACCAAAAAATTATGTTTGAAAAGTTGACATTTTTTCAAATACATGATTAAAAATTGTTAAATGTGTGTATAAAAAATGTTCCTTATCTATAAAAAATATATAGAATGTGTATGAAAAAAAGTTGACACCAAAAAAATATGTTTGAAAAAAATGTTCCAGTTCCATAAAAAAAGAGCAACCAATCATATTTTTTCACAACCTTGATTTATTTTTTGTCATCAACTCACCAACATAATTTTTTGGTGTCAACTTTTTTTTCATACACATTCTATATTTTTTGTATAAACAGGAACATTTTTTATACACATATTCAACAATTTTTAAATACATGATTAACACTTTTTAAAACATACTTTTTATGTCAACATTTTTGCATATATATTGTACATTTTTTTTATACATCAGGAACATTTTTTTATACACGTTTAACATTTCTTAATTACATGATTAACATTTTTTTAAGAATATATTTTTTATGCTTTTTTTTGCAAAAACAATTAGCTCACAGCGGGCCAATTAGCTCCAGTCAGCCCACAGTGGGCCGACAGGACCCAATCAGCCCATAGTGGGCCGACAGGGGCCAGTCGGCCAGCTGTAGGCCGACTGGAATCCAATTGGCCTGCTGTGGGCTGACTAGGACCAGTCGGCCTGCAGCGGGCCGATGGTGTATTATTTTTGAAAAAAATTTACCCAGCGTAATATTTCTGAAAATTAATAAAAAAATGTATTATTTAAAAAAAATTAGCTAGCAATTTTACATTTAATTTCGAATTAAGATAATTTAGAAAGTGATTTAAAACTTTAGAAATTAATAAAAGATAAACCGAAGCTCGGATCAGAATACTTTGTACATGAAAGTTGCTCAGAATGACGAGACGAATCCGAGTATATAGCCCGTTCGTTCGCCACGCGTCCCTAGCATAGTGAACCCGCAACTTTTCCCCTCCGGTTCATCTGTCTGAAAACGCGAACCACTGGGGATACTTTCTCGGATGTTTCCCCCTTTCACCGATATCACCTACTACCATGTTAGGGCAAACCTAACACCGCTCATTATCATGTCATGCATCATCATGCTTATGT
>NC_057813.1:45969569-46129635 GCF_018294505.1 Triticum aestivum
CGTCTATTCTTCTCTCTACTGCTTGCATTAGAGTAAAGTAGCATGTTACTGTTCGGTTACTCCTATTCTATTGCATATCCTGTCATTGTTGCTACAGTCGTTGATACCTTACCCGCAATCCTAAATGCTTAGTATAGGATGCTAGTGATCGGGCCGTGATCACTTGAGTGGTGATCACGGGTATATACTATACATATATACATACTATACAAATGGTGACTAAAGTCGGGTCGGCTCGTTGAGTACCCGCGAGTGATTCACGGATTGGGGGCTGAAAGGACATTTGTCCCGACGGCCCTCTGTGTGGATCTTTGTGGCGGAGCGACAGGGTAGGTTGAGACCACCTAGACGAGAGGTGGGCCTGGCCTTGGTCGGCGTTCGTGGTTACTTCATAATAACACGCTTAACGAGATCTTGGTATTTGATCTAAGTCTGGCCAATGGCCTATATGCACTAACAACTACGCGGGAACAGTTATGGGCACTCGACGTCGTGGTATCAGCCGAAGCCTTCTTGAAGTCAGTGACTGAGTAGCGCGCGCCAGATTGGACTGGAACGCCTGCTCTTGTATTAGGGAGGCTAGGTCTGCTTCCGGCCGCCCGCGCAACGTGCAGGTGTGCAATGGGTGATGGGCCCAGACCCCTGTGCCATAGGAGTTAGACCGGCGTGCTGACCTCTCTGTTAGGCCTAGGTGGGGTTGCGACGTGTTGATCTTCCGAGGCCGGGCATGAGCCAGGAAAGTGTGTCCGGCCAAATGGGATCAAGCCTGTTATTGGGTTATGTGGTGCACCCCTGCAGGGAAGTTTGTCTATTCGAATAGTCGTGTCCCTCGGTAAAAGGACAACCCTGAGTTGTACCTTGACCTTATGACAACTAGAACCGGATACTTAATAAAACACACCCAGACAAGTTCCACAGACAACCCGGTGTTCGCTTTCCCACAGGGCGACGAGGGGAGGATCGCCGGGTAGGGCTATGCTATGCGATGTTACTTGGAGGACTTCAATCTACTCTCTTCTACATGTTGCAAGATGGAGGCTGCCAGAAGCATAGTCTTCGATAGTACTAGCTATCCCCCTCTTATTCTAGCATTTTGCAGTTCAGTCCATCGATATTGCCTCTTTACACATATACCCATGCATATGTAGTGTAGATCCTTGCTTGCGAGTACTTTGGATGAGTACTCACGGTTGCTTTGCTCCCTATTTCCCTCCCTTTTCCCTCTTCTTCTCGGATGCCGCAACCAGACGTTGGAGCCCAAGAGCCAGACGCCACCATGGACGATGACTCCTACTACACTAGAGTTGCCTACTACTATGTGCAGGCCGTTGACGACGACCAGGAGTAGTTTAGGAGGATCCCAGGCAGGAGGCCTGCGCCTCTTTCGATCTGTATCCCAGTTTGTGCTAGCCATCTTATGGCAACTTGTTTAAATTATGTCTGTACTCAGATATTGTTGCTTCCGCTGACTCCTCTATGATCGGGCACTTGTATTCGAGCCCTCGCGGCCCCTGGCTTGTATTATGATGCTTGTATGACTTATTTTACTTTTAGAGTTGTGTTGTGATATCTTCCCGTGAGTCCCTGATCTTGATCGTACACATTTGCGTGCATGATTAGTGTACGATTGAATCGGGGGCGTCACATCCCACAAGGAAAATGGAGTCGGTTGGCCCCAGCGCCAAGAAGATGAGGCTCCCACCAGCGGCGACGCTGGTTGTAGATCCCGCACCCGGTAGCATGGGGAGAAGCGGCGAGCCCCCTCCCCCCCACCCGGATCTGAGGAACCAGTAGAATCTCCGGTGGACCGCATCAGCGATCTCCTGGACGTCATCCTTGAGGAGATCATCTCGCTTCTCCCCACCAAGGATTGCTGCCGCACACAAGTCCTCTCAACTCGGTGGCGCCCTCTATGGCGCATCGCGCCCCTCAATCTCGACTGTCGTCAGATATCTGTCCTTCCTGAATTTGATCTCCTCAGAGCCATCGTCTCTTCTCACCAGCAGGGCCCCATTCAATGCCTCTACATCCCGACACGCTACCTGTTGTCCATACCCGACAAGGTGGACGCTTGGCTGACATCCCCTGAGTTCAGAAAACTCCAGCAGTTTGAATTGTACCATACCACAAAAGTTTCATACCGCGAACACACCAAGTCGTTGTCCATCTCGCGGTTTTCCTCCTCTCTCTCCACACCGCCACCTTCACCCGGTGCCATCTACCAGACGATCTGGTACAAATGCTTTGACTCCCACTGCTAAAGAAACTTTCGCTTGTGGTGGTTTATCTGTCGGAGGCCTCACTGCAGAGCATCATCCACTCCAGTTGCCCTGCCTTGGAGCGATTGCTGATTGTTTTGGGAATAGAAATCGGTATCAGTTGTCTTGAAATAAAGTTGACTCAACTTAAAAGCATTGGAATTTGTTTTAAAGGACAATAGCTCATCATCGAAGATGCCCCTTCACTTGAAAGGTTGCTCCTTCATAATTGTTATACACCTTTACAAATAACTGTCGTCTCTGCACCCAAACTGGAGACCTTGGGTGTAATTCGTGACCCGTTTAATAATCACAAGGAGTTGGTGTTTGGCTCCTCACTTTTTCAGGTACCGTATATTATAATCTACACATTTGTAATCATATGCTGCATTTTTCATTTGTGCACATAAGTTTTATATCATCTTGGAGTACACTTTGGGTACTAATATTATGTTATATGCTCAATGAAGAGTTCGTCCATTGATAGCCTATCAATGCTGCTGGATTCTTTCAAGATCATATATATCAGAATGTATAGTTTTGATCTGGACATAATTATTGGCTTGCTGCGATGCTTTCGATCTCTGGAGAATTTATACATAGAGGTGATGATTTCATGCACATTGAAAGCCCGTATATATTGTACTAGAATTAACTGTTCAGCTGTCGTTCTTTCGACATACTCTTTTTTCAGACCTTAACTGTTTTCAATCTTCATGTCTACTTAGGCAGAACCACATGGATAAAAACATATAATCAATCGGTGGCGTAATAAGCACAAGGATTTTCTCAGTTCTCATGACATTCGTTTGAGGACAATAACAATGGGACGATATGCATCCAACTAGGCAAACAGAAGCTTTGTCACATTCTTCCTGTTGAATGCGAGGTTACTATTGTCCATGAGGCTTAATTTTTACAGCAAGAGATTTCTCACGGACGGACATGTTGAACAGCAAAAAAAGAAGTTTCAGGTGGACAAATGGGCTTCTAAACGTGCTCGGCTTCTATTTACAACAAGTTGTAGTCATCCTGGAATAATTTTTTTTGCACAGGATGTTGATTTTATGGATCAGACCGATCCATTTGTTTGTGACTAGTAAAAAGAGTGGTTTGGTTAGATGTTACTGTCATATTCAATCTTGGTTTTGTTTATAAGTTTGATGAACAATTAATCCTTGGGATTTTTGTACCATTTGTATGCTTGAGTTGCATGTTGTTGCCCTCATACTCCTCTCCACCTGCCACTACACTGCCGCATCTTCCACGGCTGTTGTTCGTTCCCATCCGAGGCCTCGCCGTCGTTATCCGCCTTGGTTCGCTCGCTGTGCCCGCCGCCGTCTGGCATTGTCAACATGGTCAACAACCAAGAGGAATCAGGAGATGACTGTACATGGATAGGCTGACAATAGGGACTCACCAGGGTCATTCCATTTCGCAAGCAGGTGCCTCGTTATTACAAGCCAAAAAAAATACGTCCTCCTAATTGTTTTACAACTAGGTCCCATGCCATTGTCAATGTAGTCAATAAACGAGAAAATTACACAATGAGCGGATAACACCAGGGACCAACAGCTCGCCCAGTTGTTTTTTAGTTTTAGAGATGGAGCTCAACTGCCACTGTGCGGGGGTTGTGGCCCGTCTAGCCCACGCTTACGCTTTTATTAAGCACATGACGGTCCCAGTTGATATAGTTTTTCTTTCTGAAATTGGCTAGCCCAGTTCTTTTTTTTGGAGAATACCAAAACTGAGGCCTACTTGCTTTTCTCAGCCCTGTTGGGCTGCAAATCTTTCAAGACAAGGAGGGATGTAAGTAGTAAGAAATGGGCTACCCCAGAAAATGGGCTATAAGTTGTAAAAAACTGGGCTGTAAATTTTTAATCCAAAGCCAACCGACAATTGCATTAAAATATCATTTTTTCAGGATTTCTCTACTCTCTACTCTTATAAAAACAAAAGCCAACTGGCAATTACATTAAAATATCATCTTTTCTCCCACAAGATAAACTACTCATACAAATGCATCTTCATGTTCTGTGCAACGAACGGGCATCTTGCTAGTTAAGATTCTAAATTTCATTCATTTTTTTGCGGAGAATTGTTTTTAAATTTTATTTTGATATAATTTTTTGAAATTTATTTTTAACGTGACTCGAAATTTCATGATTAAAAGAGTTCGGACCCCGCCGAAATATGCAAAATTTCGTTGAAATTTTAGCAGTGCCAGAATATATGGTCTGTAATGCTAATAAAAAGAATATGTGATTCAAATATCCTTAAGAATTAGCAAATGGGTTGTAAATTATTGAAAATAATGGCTAATGGGTTGTATGCTATTTTCCACAGATTTGGAGGCTGACTTCTGGGCCTACTAGGTTGACGATGACGCTGTCCTAAATATTTTTTTGGCGCGTATGCAAGGCTTTGTCAACTTAGTCAACACACATCACTGACTGTTGGATGTCCATCCAACGGCCGCCGTGCTTCTTCAATCTCTGATCTTCCTGCTCCAGCCGCCCAAACTAGCGCCGGCGGGACTGCCTGCTCCCTCCTCCTGTGGCTGGCTGTGCTGCCGCTAGGCCATCCCTCTAACCACCCACACATCCTGTTATTTTCCGACGATGTCAGCCTCACCCCGCAGCCGACCAGTCAGCGCTCGTACTCCCCTCGGTGTGGGCATCCGCTGCGATGGCTTCGCCGGCTCCGGGTGGTTCTCTTCCTGGGCCTTGCCCTCGTCCATTGCGTTTGTGCTCTCGGCGCAGCGAGGTTAACATGGTCAACAAACAACAGCCATCAGAAGAGGCTGACAATAGGGGCCCACACAGGGAAATGCCTCCTTATTGCGCGCAAAATAATGATTCCTCCACTTGATAGCTGGGACCCACCGGAAGGGCCTCTGTATTTCACGAAAAAAAACGTACCCCCCGCTGTCAGCTTGGACCCATCGGAAGTACCTCCTTATTACGCACAAAAAAATGAATACTCCCCCTGCTAGCTGGGACTCACCTTCGTGGGAGGCTGACTTGTGGGCCTACTAAGTTGACGGGGAAGGAGGGCTTTGTCAACTTAGTCAATATGAACGATTCTAGCTCCAGTGATCGTACGATATCCATCCAACGGTTGTAGCGCTTCTTCAACCTCTGGTCTTCATGCTCCAGCCGCCCAAAGCAGCACCGGTCGTGCCGCATGCTCCTGCCTCCCGTGGCCAGTTGTGATGCCGCGGAGGCCTCACCGCCCCCTACTACTCCCACCGCTGGCCAGGCCATCCCTCTACTCACCCACACCCCCTGTTATTCTGCGGCGACGGCAGCCTCACACCGCAGCCGAACCAGTGAACCCAAGTACTCCTCTTCGTGTGGGCATCCACTGCTGCGTCTTCCCCGGCTCCATGCCGTCCCCTTCCTAGGCCTCGCTGTCGTCCACCGTCGTGGTGCTCTCAGCGCGGCGTGGTCAATGTGGTCAACGACCAACTTCCATCGGAAGAGTACTGTGCATGGAGAGGCTGACAGCTGGGTCCACGGCGACCACAAGGAAGTGCCTCCTTATTACACGCAAAATAATTATTCCTCCACCTGACAGCAGGGACCCACCGGATGGGCCATCGTATTTCACGGAAAAAAACGTTTCCCCCTTGACTGCTGGGACCCACCAGCTACACCTTCACACGCAAGGAAGTGCGTCCGGGCAAAAAAACGATTCGCCCCCCTGACTGCTGGGACCCACCAGCTACATCTTCGCACGCAAGGAAGTGCCTGACAGTCGGGACCCACCTGGTCGAAGCGTACGTAGTGTTGTCATTCTGGTCATGAACATGTACTACATACCGGTGGATGTAGAGGCGCGCACGTGTCGTAGTAGAGGCGCGCACGTAACATGTACACATACGTACAGCGGCCAGTGTGCAAGAAAGAAAATACGGCCACGTATGTGTACATACGGGCAGGGTCTCGAACGCCAACTCGCGCATATGTACGGCCAGGGCTCGTGTACATGGCTGGGTCGGAACGGAGAAACAACGTCGTCGTCGT
The DNA here is from genome assembly GCF_018294505.1 of Triticum aestivum. Taxonomy (NCBI): domain Eukaryota; kingdom Viridiplantae; phylum Streptophyta; class Magnoliopsida; order Poales; family Poaceae; genus Triticum; species Triticum aestivum. Next base: position 45,975,856 of record NC_057813.1, read on the forward strand.
GTTCATGGGGAGCCAACCGGCTGGGTCGGAATGGAATGTGTCGTCATGTTCATCGGGAGGGCTTGGACGGAATAGGCGATGGAAATGAGGCCTGGCGTACCGCGGAACGGAGGAAATGGCCTTGTGTTCGACCGGACACGTTCGAAACGGGATCCTGTTCATCGGAAGCGGTCTGGCGTACCGCAAAATGGAGGAAATGGACCTCCTACGGTCGAAACGGGGGTCCTGTTGATCGGGAGGGGTGTGGCGTATCGCAAAACGGACGAAACGGATTGTGTTGGAGCGCTATGGTCGAAACGGGGGTCCTGTTCATCGGGAGGGGTGTGGCGTACCACAAAATAGGACTCCACAGGATATTGTTCATCTCCACCATCAACCTCCTCCAGCCTCCATAGGCTACTGTTCATCCACCGTTGACCTCCTCCGGCCTCCACGGGCTCCTGTTCATCTAGCCTCCACCGTGCGCTACTCCATCGGCTACTGTTCAACCACCCCACTCCACGGGCTCCTATTCAACCACCACTCCACATGCTACTGTTCATCCACCCCTCCACCGTCTACTATTCATCCATCCCTCCACGGGGTCGTCCTGTTCATCCAGCACTCCACAGGGTCCTGTTCATCCAGCCCCAACTGGCTCGATCGATCGGGATCCTGTTCATCCAGAGGCAACGCCCCGGAGTCCTGTTCATCCACCCCCACCGCTCACTGTTCATCCAAACCCCCCTACAACACTCACTATTCATCCAGAGGCAGCATCGATCGGCTTCAGTTAGCAGCAGTAGCGAAGGAATCGCTTGATCGGGTTCAGTTAACAGCCATCGATCGATCGCTCAGGTTCAGTAACGCATAGCCTGCAGTGCAATCGCTCGGGTTCAGTTAGAGCCCAACGCCTCGCTCGGGTTCAGTTAGAGTCAACGCCTCGCACACACGCGCGTACATGTACGAGAGAAACGTGCATCGCTCGGCCCCCGACCTCCCACCGAAACCGGGAACTCCCTGAAATTTTCCTCGCCCTCGCTTCTACCATAGTTTTTTCCGTCATGGACGGCCCAAAGAATGTCATGCGGCTGCATCTCCGGCCCTGCCCGGGACGAAAAGCCCATTTTCTGTCATGATTTTTTGTCATAGAAGTAGGAGCCCACCACATCTATGATGATACCGGGTTTTGTCACAATTATCGTCATAGAAGTGTCATAAGTATGACAAAAAAGAATTCGTTCGGCCCAAAATGTCACGGATGTGTCTTTTTTTGTAGTGGTTTTGCACACTTGGTCGGTTTAGTAACCACAAAAGGAGACTTCATAAGGTTTCATACATTGCGCTTCCGTTTCCCAACAACCTCCTCTAGTACCTGATATTCTCCGGTAGAACCAACTGATCCACGTGATGCAATTTCATCCGTTCGTAAAGATGTAACGGAATTCTCATCTGATACCTCAGGAACTTCGATAGGATCATCTTTATCACCCTTGAAACTATCCAAATATTCAGGTGTGCAATACTAAGGTCTCTTTTCTTTAGAATCATGAACATCATCTTCATCATCCTCTTGCAGATTCTTTTTTTCTGGCATTTTCAAATCGTCCATATCAGCATGATATACCCATTCTTTAGGAGGGACTCCACCATAGTTTCTAGATTCACTATTATTACCATACTCATTCTTTTCTTCTTTTTCAATATCACTGGCTTTGTAGAAGACACCGCTTTTGTTTAATTTCTCTATGACCCTCTGTGATTACAAATAATTTCTAGTTGGTTAGGTAACACATCCAAAGACAAAGTGAATAGCAATAAAACAGAACTTTTACCTGTGCGCATATGTCTGGCAAACGAAGCAGATCCTTACGAATGTTCTTCAGCTCATTCAAAATCCGGTCAGCAATAGGGTTCTTGCTAGCAGAAGCCTCAGATGTGTACTGACACCTTTTCTCCTTCCAGCAATGCTAGACTTTTTTTGTACTGGCTTTCTTTTTTTTAGCTTGTTCAACTCTAATTTTGTTTATCTGTAATCTTCAATAATGGTGTCATCAATCTAAAATTAAGAATCATACATTCAAATTAAATGAAAAATTAATTGCAAGAAGTAAATGGAAATAATAATACATTACACGTATTACCATCCCAACACCACGACCATAATCAAAGTCGTACTTGTCTCTCTTCTCCGCTTCATCTTCTTTCCAGTTCCTCATCAAGGGGCTCAACAGCGCTAACGGATCATATTTTGGACCGGTGGTTGGCTACACCTTCTCCCAATATAGATATTGGAAAGAAAAAATATACTCCCTCCGTAAACTAATATAAGAGCGTTTAGATCACTAAAATAGTGATCTAAACGCACTTATATTAGTTTACAGAGGGAGTACTTAGCATGTGTTAATGTTACATAATACAAATTTTTAATTTAATAAATAAATCATACCTGCATAAGGGCTAGGTTGCCATGTGGCCACTCCCTAACATGGCTGGGCTGCAAGACCATACCAATCTCCGACAAACAAAACCGCAAAATGAACATGTTCCAGTTGAACTTTTTTATTGACCTGACATCTTGCACTGGCGCATAATAATTCTATGGAATGTATTCATTAGACACTGGTGCAATTATAGTCGATAACAAAATGAGAAACGCCATCCGAAAAAATTCATCGTCCGTGTTTTTATTTCTCACAATTTTCTCAATCAGATTATCAATCATGATTTTACCATTCTTTCTGTTAACAAAACTACCTGGTATTTTTCCCTTGTTCCATACTCAAAAAACTAGAAACATCCACTCCTTCATTTTTACAACCAAATATAGCAAACACATCATTAGGCCGCAGTGAAATAAACCCGTTCTTTTTAGCTGTCTCTTGGATCATGAATTTTTTACTACTTGGATTGTAACCTTGAATCATAAACTGAAGCAAAATATCACGCATCTTCACCGAAGGTATTAGTAACACGCCCTCCATCTCCGTTTCATAAAATGTAAATCGCTGACTTGGTGTTTACTTATTAACAAGACTAACCCACTTTTCTACAAAACATGCAATCGCACCATCGATGTCCATACTGCATATAATAATTTGTATGTCAGGTTGCATGCAACTGAGATGTTATATTATGAGTACACACATTGAACTAAATACCTACCCGACGGCGACGCCGCATGGCAGAAGCTTAGGAAGAGAGAGTGTTGTTAACGCGGCCGGTGACGGCAGACATTGACGGCGGACGGGGATCGCAGGAGGCGAACGACAGCTGAACAACACTACGGTAGAGCGGTTGGGTGTGGGCGGAGGCGGTGGCCGACGCGGCTTCGGGGCGGACGTCGGGTGTAGCGATCAGACCGGGCGCGTCGTCGTCACCTGTGAAAAAATCGCATACATGACGTGAATGGGCCTCAACTTGTGTGATTCATGGGAATATTCCCTTAGATAGCATCCGCGCCTGGGGATATTACTGGCGCCGGGCCCGTGATGGCTAGTTGGCAGTTGTGCCAAGCGGCGGGATCTGGTCGTATGACCGACGATCATGCTTTACTTTAGACCCACACCGCTTCATGTCGACAGTGTTGACTAGTTTATATATATTTATAGTTCAATTTTAATAAGCGTCGGTCTTCAATGTACTCTATTTGGGAGAGATTCAGGGTCAGTATGAATCTTCGCCGGTTCCAAACTAGCGAAGGGTCCTACTGACAGTGCATCTTCTCCAAAAAGAAAACATTGATGATAGTCGTATTTTTAATCATTTTATGAATGTTTGCACCAACCTCATGTACAACCGACATTTATTATCAGTTTTTTTCACAAGCTCCAATGAGCACGGCAAGCATACGTGCCAAAATTTGTTGTGTTTCGACAACTTTATGCATTTTTTATGATTTTCCGAGCCAAAAACACCCTAAGATGCTGCCCGGGCGTGACGCAACGTGCCTTCTGTGTCTGATTTCATTCATTTTTGGTGTGGTGTATCAGGGTGGGGCTACACTCGCGCTGGCAAAAGTTGGGTACATTTCGTGAATGTGCTCAGGTACTTCGTGTGGAAGGCAGTGGTTTCGGTATGGCCGGAAGGGACCCTCTGATGCATGTCTCTTCTTCGCATCCGTCAAACAGGCTCAGTTTATTCACACGTGCTACAATGAGCATGGCAATCATGCACGTCGAAATTTGTCGTGTTTTTACACTATATGCATTTTCTATGATTTTCCGGGCCAAAAAACCCTAAAATACTGCCCGCACGTGACGCAACGTGCGTTTGGTGTCAGATTTTGTTCATTTTTGGTGTGGGGTATCAAGTTGGGGCCCCACACGCGCTGGCAAAAGTTTCTTAGATTCCATGAATGTGCTCGGGTACTTCATGTGGAAGGCAGTGGTTTCGGTATGGGCGGAAGGGACCCTCCGATGCATGTCTCTACATCGCATCCGTCAAACGGGTTCAGTTTTCTTTCATGGCCTACAATGACCGCAGCAAGCATGCACGCCAATACTTTTCACGTTTCGACATTGTATGCATTTTCTATGATTTTTGGGCCAAAAACCCCTAAAACACTTCCCGGACGTGACGTAGCGTGTGTTTGGTGTCTGGTTGCATTCGTTTTTGTCGTGGTGTATCGGGGTAGGGCCCCACACGCGCTGGCAAAAGTTGGGTACATTCCGTGAAATTGCTCAGGTAATTCATGTGGAAGGCACGTGTTTCGGTGTGGACGGAAGGAACCATCAGATGCATGTCTCTTCTTCGCATCCGTCAAACGGGCTCAGTTTTTTTCACGGGCTACAATGACAATGGCAATCACGCATGCCAAAACATGTCGCGTTTCGACACTGTATGCATTTTCTATGATTTTTCGGGCCAAAAACCCTAAAATACTGCCCGGACGTGACGCAATGTGCGTTTGGTGTCTAATTGCCTTCATCTTTGGCGTGGGGTATCGGGGTGGGGCCCCATACACGTTGGCAAAAGATGGGTACACTCCGTGAAAGTGCTCTGGTACTTCATGTGGAAGGCAGGCGTTTTGGTATGGGCGGAAGGAACCCTCTGATGCATGTCTCTTCTTCGCATCCGTCAAACGGGCTTAGTTTTTTTTTCACGGGCTACAATGACCATGGCAAGCATGCATGCGAAAACTTGTCGCGTTTCGAAACTGTATGCATTTTCTATGATTTTCAAGGCCAAAAACCCTAAAATACTGCCCGGACGTGACACAACATGCGTTTGGTGTCTGATTGCATTCATTTTTGGTGTGGGGCATCGGGGTGGGGCCCGACACACGCTGGTAAAAGTTGGGTACATTCCGTGAAAGTGCTCAGGTACTTCATGTGGAAGGCACGTGTTTTGGTATGGGCGGAAGGAACCCTCCGATGCATGTCTCTTCTTCGCATCAGTCAAACGGGCTTAGTTTTTTTCACGGGCTACAACGACCATGGCAAGCATGCATGCCAAAACTTGTCGTATTTCCACACTGTATGCATTTTCTACGATGTTCCAGGCCAAAAAACCCTAAAATACTGCCTGGATGTGACACAACGTGGGTTTGGTGTCTGATTTCATTCATTTTTGGCGTGGGGTATCAAGGTGGGGCCCCGCACGCGCTGACAAAAGTTTGGTACATTCTGTGAATGTGCTCAGGTACTTCATGTGGAAGGCACGCGTTTCGTTATGGGCGGAAGGAACCCTCCGAGGCATGTCTCTTCTTCACATGCATCAGCGGGCTCAGCTTTTTCATGGACTACACTGACCGTGGCAAGCATGCACGCCAAAACGTGTCATGTTTCGACACTGTATGAATTTTCTATGATTTTTCGGGCTAAAATCCCTAAAATACTGCCCGGATGTGACGCAGCATGTGTTTAGTGTCTATTTTCATTCATTTTTGGCGTGGGTTATCGGGGTAGGGCCCCACACGAGCTGACAAAAGTTGGGTACATTCCATAAATGTGCTCAGGTACTTCATGTGGAATGCAGTGGTTTCAGTGTTGGCGAAAGGAACCCTCCGATGCATGTATCTTCTTCGCATCCATCAAACGTGCTCAGTTTTTTTCACGGGCTACAATGTCCATGGCAAGCATGCATGCCAAAACTTGTCAGGTTTCAACACTGTATGCATTTTTTTGGCGTGGGGTATCAGGGTGGGGCCCCACACGCGCTGGAAAAAGTTGGGTACATTCCGTGAATATGCTCAGGTACTTCATGTGGAAGGCAGTATGGGCGGAAGGGACCCTCCGATGCATGTCTCTACTTTGCATCTGTCAAACGGGCTCAGTTTTTTCCACAATCTACAATGACCGTGGCAAGCATGCACGCCAAAACTTGTCGCGTTTCGACACTGTATGCATTTTCTACGATTTTTCGGGCCGAAAAAGCCTAAAATACTACGCGGACGTGACACAATGTGCGTTCGGTGTCAGATTTCGTTCATTTTTTGCATGGGGTATCGGGATGGGGCCCCACACCTATGAAAAAAATTAGGTCCATATGAAGGATGTCGAAAAAAAATGTCCTTCAAGACAAAGCCTTTGCTCCTACCCGAACGTCGTGCGCAGAATAAGGTCAATTTTGGGTCATCTTCAGAATGACCCCAAATTTTTCAAGAGGGTGGGCATACCCACCCTAGGACCCGCGCAAAATTTCATGGACTTCCGACAACATACAAACATTGCATCACGTCCAGGAAGTGTTTTACGGTGTCATGACCGGGAAATTCTTAGAAAATTCATGGAGTGTCGAAAATCCATGAAACTTGGCATGTTTGCTTGTATTGATGGTACAAATCTATGAAAAAATGGGTCCATTTGAGTGATGTCGAAAAGAACCGTCCTTCGAGACGAGGCCTTAGCTCCTACCCGAACGTCGTCCGCAGAATAAGGACAATTTTGGGTCATCTTCAGAATGACCCCAATTTTTGCAACAGGGTGGGCATCCCACCCTAGGAACCCACGCAAACTTTCATGGACTTTCGACAACATACGAACGTTGTGTCACGTCCGGTAAGTGTTTTACGGTGTTGCGGCCGGGAAATTCTTAGAAAATTCATGGAGCATCAAAAAGCCACAAAACTTAGCATGCTTGCTTATATTGACGGTACAAACCTATAAAAAAATTGGGTCCATTTGAAGGATGGTAAAAAACGTGTGTCGGCCACCGCACAATGGCCCATACTCGTCGTGGGCCGCCCCGTGAGCGCCGGATGTGGCGGTCATAGGCTAAAAATGGTTTGTTAATGTTTTTAGTACCACATTGTTTACGGAGACGCATGTTAGTGGTTTAAATAGCCACGTAAGATTATAACGGTCAGTTATTATTACATTATATTACACGTATATGGATCCAGATGGTGTAGTTAAAAAACACTTACATCATCCCATATGGGTAAGTATAGTTGTAGTATGATACAATAATTTTTTATTTCTATTATCCAATATGTGAGAAGATTATAGATGACATGTTGTTTTCATAATTTTTTTCACTCGTCATTGTCATATTATTTTGACAACAGCTTCGACGAAAAGAAAATTCAAATCTTTCAAACAAACATACATTTTTCTTATTGCAGTTTCATTCAACATAGAGATATTTTACATAGTCCAACAAATTTTGAATGATACTTGCGAGTTCATAAATAAAAGACGACTACTAGTCGCTACACGACACAACGAAATTTAAACTTGGAACGATATTTTAAAAAAAAAACTCCTCGTCGCTAGCGAGGAGGTCGATCACGACGGCACCATCGTCGTCACCGTCACTGCCGTCATCGCCGCTGCTGTCTGTGGTGATGTCATCCCAGTCGATGGGGCCGTCGTCCTCCTCTGGCGCCACCTCCTCCTCGTCCTCCGCCGGTGCCAACGCCACCTCCTGCTTTTATATCGATATTTATTGCATTATGGGTTGTTATTACACGTTATGTCACAATACTTATGGCTATTCTCTCTTATTTTACAAGGTTTATCATGAAGAGGGAGAATGCCGATAGTTGGGATTCTGGCTGGAAAAGGAGCAAATATTGGAAACCTATTCTGCACACCTCCAGAAGTCCTGAAACTCCACGAAAGTCATTTTTGGAATTAATAAGAATTATTGAGCAAAGAAAGTACCAGAGGGGGCCCATACCTTGGCCACGAGGGTGGGACGCCCCCCCTACTGGGTGCGCCCCCTATCTCGTGGGCCCCCTGTTGGCCCTCCGGTGCCCATCTTCCGCTATATGAAGTCTCTTACCCTAGAAAAATCATAAGCAAGCTTACGGGACGAAACTCCGCCGCCACGAGGCAGAACCTTGGCGGAACCAATCTAGGACTCCGGCGGAGTTGTTCTGTCGAGGAAACTTCCCTCCGGGAGGGGGAAATCATCACCATCGTCATCACCAACGATCCTCTCATCGGGAGGGGGTCAATCTCCATCAACATCTTCACCAGCACCATCTCCTCTCAAAACCCTAGTTCATCTCTTGTATCCAATCTTGTATCAAAACCACAAATTGGTACCTGTGGGTTGCTAGTAGTGTCGATTACTCCTTGTAGTTGATGCTAATTGGTTTACTTGGTGGAAGATCATATGTTCAGATCCTTAATGCATATTAATACTCCTCTGATCATGAACATGAATATTCTTTGTGAGTAGTTACGTTTGTTCCTGAGGACATGGGTGAAGTCTTGCTATTAGTAGTCATGTGAATTTGGTATTCGTTCGATATTTTGATGAGATGTATGTTGTCTCTCCTCTAGTGGGGTTATCTGAACGTCGACTACATGACACTTCACCATTATTTGGGCCTAGAGGAAGGCATTGTGAAGTAATAAGTAGATGATGGGTTGCTAGAGTGACAAAAGCTTAAACCCTAGTTTATGTGTTGCTTCGTAAGGGGCTGATTTGGATCCAGTAGCTAGTTTCATGCTATGGTTAGGTTTACCTTAATACTTCTTTTGTAGTTGTGGATGCTTGCAATAGGGGTTAATCATAAGTGGGATGCTTGTCCAGGAAAGGGCAGTACCCAAGCACCGGTCCACCCACATATCAAATTATCAAAGTAACGAACGCGAATCATATGAGCTGATGAAAACTAGCTTGACGATAATTCCCATGTGTCCTCGGGAGCACTTTTCTCATTATAAGAAATTGTCCAGGCTTGTCCTTTGCTACAAAAAGGATTGGGCCACCTTGCTGCACCTTATTTACTTTCATTGCTTGTTACCTGTTACAAATTATCTTATCACAAAACTATCTGTTACCTACAATTTCAGTGCTTGCAGAGAATACCTTACTGAAAACCGCTTGTCATTTTCTTCTGCTCCTCGTTGGGTTCGAAACTCTTACTTATCGAAAGGACTATGATAGACCCCCTATACTTGTGGGTCATCAAGACTCTTTTCTGGCGCCCTTGCCGGGAAGTGAAGCGCCTTTGGTAATTGGAACTTGGTAAGGAAACATTTATATAGTGTGCTGAAATTTTCTGTCACTTGTTACTATGGAAACTAATCCTTTGAGGGGCTTGTTCGGTGCATCTTCGCCCCAACCAGTAGAGCAAAGAGTTGATCCTCAACCTACTAAACCTACTGAAAATGTTTACTTTGAGATTCCTTCAGGTATGATAGGGAAACTGCTAGCTAATCCCTTTGCAGGAGATGGAACATTGCATCCCGATTTACACCTTATCTATGTGGATGAAGTTTGTGGATTATTTAAGCGTGCAGGTATTCTCGATGATGTTGTTAAGAGGAAGGTCTTTCCTTTATCTTTGAAGGGAGACACATTGACATGGTATAGGCTATGTGATGATACGGGGTCTTGGAATTATAAACGATTGAAATTGGAATTTCGCCAGAAGTTCTATGCTATGCATCTTGTTCATCGTGATCGTAATTACACATATAATTTTTGGCCTTGTGAAGGAGAAAGTATCGCTCAAGCTTGGGGGAGGCTTAAGTCAATGTTATATTCATGCCCCAATCATGAGCTCTCAAGAGAAATGATTATTCAAAAAAAATTATGCTCGGCTTTCTCTCAATGATCGCACCATGCTTGATACTTCCTGTGTTGGTTCTTATATGCTAAAGACTACTGAATTCAAGTGGGATTTACTGGAAAGAATTAAACACAACTCTGAAGATTGGTGTTCCGACAATGGTAAGGAGTTAGGTATGACACCTAAGTTTGATTGTGTTAAATCTTTTATGGATACCGATGCTTTTTTGCGGATTTAGCACTAAATATTGACTTGACTCTGAGATAGTAGCTTCTTTCTGTGAATCTTTTGCTACCCACGTTGATCTCCCTAAGGAGAAGTGGTTTAGATATAATCCTCTCACTGAAGTAAAAGTACTTGCACCTATTACAGTTGAAGAAAAAATTATCACTTATAATGATCCTATTGTTCCTACTACTTATGTTGAGAAACCACCTTTTCCTGTTAGAATAAAGGATCATGCTAAAGCTTCAATTGTGGTTCGTAAGAGTAATACTATAACATATACACCTCCTGAGCAAATTAAAGTTGAACCTAGTATTGCTTTGGTTAAAGATCTCTTGGATGATAATATAGATGGGCATGTTATTTACTTCTGTGGTGAAACTGCTAATATTGCTAGACCAGATGCTAAGATACATAGACCAATTGTAGGCATGCATGTTATTTCTGTTAAAATAGGAGATCATTGTTATCATGGCTTATGTGATATGGGTGCTAGTGCTAGTGCAATACCTCATTCCTTATATGAAGAAATTATGCATCATATCGCACCCGCTGAATTAGAAGATATTGATGTCACTATTAAGCTTGCCAATAGAGATACTATTTCACCAGTTGGGATTGTTAGAGATGTTGAAGTCTTGTGTGGGAAAGTTAAATATCCTGCTGATTTTCTTGTTCTTGGTTCCCCACAAGATAGCTTTTGTCCCATTATATTTGGTAGACCCTTCTTGAATACTGTCAATGCTAAGATTGATTGTGAAAAGGATGTTGTTACAATTGTCTTGGGGGATATGAAACATGAGTTTAATTTTACTAAATTTCATAGAAAACCCCATGATAAAGAATTTCCTAGTAAGGATGAAATTATTGGTCTTGCTTCTATTGCCGTACCTCCTACTGATCCGTTAGAACAATATTTGCTAGACCATGAAAATGATATGTTTATGAATGAAAGAATGGAAATAGATGAAGTATTCCTTCAACAGGGTCCTATTCTGAAACACAACTTGCCTGTTGAAATCCTAGGGGATCCCCCTCCACCCAAGGGTGATCCCGTGTTTGAGCTCCAACATTTACCTGATAATATTAAATATGCTTATCTTGATGAAAAGAAGATATATCCTGTTATTATTAGTGCTAACCTTTCAGAGCAAGAAGAGGAAAGATTATGGAAAACTCTGAAGAAGCACCGTGCTGCTATTGGATATACTCTGGATGATCTTAAGGGCATTAGTCCCACTCTATGCCAACATAAAATTAAATTGGACGAAGACTCCAAACCATTTAGAGATCCTCAATGACGGTTAAATCCTAAAATGAAAGAAGTTGTAAGAAAGGAGATACTAAAGCTCATTGAGGCAGGTATAATTTATCCCGTTGCTGGTAATGACTGGGTAAGTCCTGTCCATTGCGTCCCTAAGAAGGGAGGTATTACTGTCGTTCCTAATGATAAAGATGAATTGATTCTGCAAAGAATTAATACAGGTTATAGGATGGTAATTGATTTCCGTAAATTAAATAAGGCTACTAAGAAAGATCATTACCCTTTACCTTTTACTGATCAAATGCTAGAAAGACTATCCAAACATACACATTTTTGCTTTCTAGATGGTTATTCTGGTTTCTCTCAAATACCTGTGTCAGCGTAGGATCAATCAAAAACTACTTTTACTTGCCCTTTCGGTAATTTCTCTTATAGACATATGCCTTTTGGTTTATGTAATGCACCTACTACCTTTCAAAGATGCATGATGGCTATATTCTCTGACTTTTGTCAAAAGATTTGTGAGGTATTCATGGATGACTTCTCCGTTTATGGATCCTCATTTGATGATTGCTTGAGAAACCTTGATCGAGTTTTGCAGAGATGTGAAGACAGTAGTCTCGTCTTGAATTGGGAAAAGTGCCACTTTATGGTTAATGAAGGCATTGTCTTGGGGCATAAAATTTCTGAAAGAGGTATTGAAGTTGATAAAGCTAAAGTTGATGCTATTGAAAAAATGCCATGTCCCAAGGACATTAAAGGTATAAGAAGTTTCCTTGGTCATGCCGGTTTTTATAGGAGGTTCATTAAGGACTTCTCTAAAATCTCTAGGCCTCTGACTAATTTATTGCAAAATGATATTCCTTTTGTCTTTGATGATGATTGTGTAGAAGCATTTGAAATACTTAAGAAAGCTTTGATCACCACACCTATTGTTCAGCCACCTGATTGCAATTTACCCTTTGAAATTATGTGTGATGCTAGTGATTATGCTATAGGTGTTGTTCTAGGGCAAAGAGTTGATAAGATATTAAATGTTATCTAGTATGCTAGTAAAACTCTTGATACTGCCCAGAGAAATTATGCTACTACTGAAAAAGAATTCTTAGCAGTTGTATTTGCTTGTGATAAGTTCAGACCTTATATTGTTGATTCTAAAGTAAGTATTCACACTGATCATGCTGCTATTAAATATCTTCTGGAAAAGAAAGATGCTAAACCTAGACTTATTAGATGGGTTCTCTTGCTCTAAGAATTTGATTTGCATATTATTGATAGAAAGGGAGCTGAGAACCCCGTTGCAGACAACTTGTCTAGGTTAGTGAATGTTCTTGATGACACACTACCTATTGATGATAGCTTTCCTGATGAACAATTAGCGGTTATTAATGCTTCTCGTACTGCTCCATGGTATGTTGATTATGCTAATTACATTGTTGCTAAATTTATACCACCTAGTTTCACATACCAGCAAAAGAAAAAGTTCTTTTATGATTTAAGACATTACTTCTGGGATGACCCACACCTTTATAAAGAAGGAGTAGATGGTGTTATTAGACATTGTGTACCGGAGCATGAACAGGAATAGATCCTATGAAAGTGTCACTCCGAACCATATGGAGGACACCAAGCCGGAGATAGAACTGCACACAAGGTATTGCAATCTGGTTTTTATTGGCCTACTCTCTTCAAAGATGCTCGTAAGTTTGTCTTGTCTTGTGATGAATGTCAAACAATTGGTAATATTAGTAGACGTCAAGAAATGCCTATGAATTATTCTCTTGTTATTGAACCATCTGATGTTTGGCGCTTTGATTATATGGGACCTTTTCCTGCCTCTAATGGATACACACATATTTTAGTTGCTGTTGATTACGTTACTAAGTGGGTAGAAGCTATTCCAACTAGTAGTGTTGATCATAACACTTCTATTAAGATGCTTAAAGAAATTATTTTTCCGAGGTTTGGAGTCCCTAGATATCTCATGACTGATGGTGGTTCACATTTTATTCATAGTGCTTTTCAAAAAATGCTTGCTAAGTATGATGTTAATCATAGAATTGCATCTCCTTATCACCCACAGTCTAGCGGTCAGGTAGAGTTGAGCAATAGAGAGCTCAAATTAATTTTGCAGAAGACTGTCAATAGATCTAGAAAGAATTGGTCCACGAAACTTGATGATGCATTATGGGCCTATAGAACTGCATATAAAAATCCTATGGGTATGTCTCTGTATAAGATGGTTTATGGAAAAGCATGTCACTTACCTCTTGAACTTGAACATAAAGCATATTGGGCTATTAAAGAGCTCAACTATGATTTCAAACTTGCCGGTGGGAAGAGGTTATTTGATATTAGCTCACTTGATGAATGGAGAACCCAAGCCTATGAGAATGCCAAGCTGTTCAAAGAAAAGGTTAAAAGATGGCATGACAAAAGAATACAAAAGCGAGAATTTAACATAGGTGATTATGTGTTGCTATTCAACTCTCGTTTAAGATTATTTGCAGGAAAACTTCTCTCTAAATGGGAAGGTCCTTACGTTATCGAGGAGGTCTACTGTTCCGGTGCCATAAAAATCAACAACTTCGAAGGCACAAATTCGAAGGTGGTAAACGGTCAAAGAATCAAACATTATATCTCAGGTAATCCTATAAATGTTGAAACTAATATTATTGAAACCGTAACCCCGGAGGAATACATAAGGGACACTTGCCAGAACGTTTCAGACTTCAAAAAGGAATAGGTATGTGGTACGGTAAGTAAACCGACTCCAAAACAATTCTAATGGCAATTTTTCTCCGTTTTGGAATATTTAAGAATTTTGGAAAGCAATAAGTAATCCGGGAAGGACACGAGGCCTCCACGAGGGTGGAGGGCGCGCCCACCCCTACTAGGCATGCCCCCCACCTCGTGGGCACCTCGTGTGCCTCCCAGACTCCGTTTTCTTGCACGTTACTTCTTTTGGCCGGTAAAAATTCATTATATAATCTCCCGAAGGTTTTGACCACCGTATCACACAAAAATCTTCTGTTTTTGTTTCGGGCTGTTTTTCTGACAGATCTAGAGCACCATGATGTCTCCAAGCGCTCCCAAGGACAAGTTTTTCAAGAGGTTTATCAACCCCTATCTCACAGAGATGCTGCAACACCCTCAAACCATTGAGATGCGTGAGGGTGTGCTGCACATCCGCGATATGGAGGGACCAAGGCGTACAGGAAGCATGGAGACAAAGCTCGAAGCTATGGAACAACAAGTTTTCAAGTGCCAAGGGATGGTGGAGTGTGGACTCAACGCCAACCAGATGATGATCGCGGAATTCACCAACAACCACAAGCTAGACGCCAAGAACATTGGGGATACCATCTTCAAGCTTCATGAGAAAATCGAGCACCTCCAAGCCCAGATCTATGACCTGCAAAACCAAAACTGTGAGTATGAATATAGATTCAAGAGGATAAGTTTGGCTACAGATTTGAGGATCCCGGAGACTCGATCATCCTTCTATGGAGGTGAGCCTATGCCTTGGAAGACAGACGACAAGCCTACATCATCAGCAACTCCATCATCACCACCTCCGAGGACATAATTACATGGGTATGGTCACTCCCCTTGGCAATTGCCAAGCTTGGGGGAGGTGCCCTGGTATCGTATCACCATCACACTCCTATATTTACCATTTTACTTAGTTCGATCCTTTTAGTAATATCTTGATCTAGTATATTGAAGTTTTGATATGAATTAGTTTTGAGTTTTGCTTTGTGATCCTCTATGTAATCGAGTCCGTGAGCTATCTATAATAAATATTAGTGTTGAGTCAAGGGCTTTGCTATCTTGCTATGATCTTGAGGAATTAGAAAGAATAAAAAGAATAAAAGAGTTCATATTGATCTTATGGATAGTAATGACTTCACATATAAAGAGTATGAAGCTTAAAAGTTGTTGAAAGGTGACAAACATAGTTTTGGTCATCGTTGCAATTAATACAAAGTAATAAAGAAAGAGAGGTTCTCACATATAAATATACTATCTTGGACATCTTATATGATTGTGAGCACTCATTAAAGTATGACATGCTAAAGAGTTGATGTTGGACAAGGAAGACAACGTAATGGTTTCTGTTTTCTCACAACTCAGTTAAAGTATATTGTCATGGATCATTCAAACATGTTGAGCTTGCCTTTCCCCCTCATGCTAGCCAAATTCCTTGCACCTAGTAGAGATACTACGAGCTTCAAAATATCCTTAAACCCAGTTTTGCCATGAGAGTCCACCATACCTACCTATGGATTGAGTAAGATCCTTCAAGTAAGTTTTCATGCTGCAAGTAGTAAAAATTGCTCTCTAAATATGTGTGACTTATTAGTGCGGAGAAAATAAGCTTTATACGATCGTGTGATATGGAAGTAATAAAAGTGACGGACTGCATAATAAAGGTTCATATTACAAGTGGCAATATAAAGTGATGTTCTTTTGCATTAAGATTTTGTGCATCCAACCCTAAAAGCACATGACAACCTCTACTTCCCTCTACGAAGGGCCTATCTTTTACTTTATGTCTTTTACTTTATGCACGAGTCAAGGTGATCTTCACCTTTCCCTTTTCATTTTATCCTTTGGCAAGCACCTCGTGTTGGAAAGATCCTGATATATATATCCAATTGGATTTAAGTGAGCATGAACTATTATTGTTGACATCACCCAAAGGTGAATACGTTGGCAGGCGAAATTATAAGCCCCTATCTTTCTCAGTGTCCGATTGAAACTCCATAACCATAAGTATTGCGTAAGTGTTAGCAATTGTAGAAGACTATATGATAGTTGAGTATGTGGACTTGCTGAAAAGCTCTATTCTTGACTCTTTCTTATGTTATGATAAATTGCAATTGCTTCAATGACTGGGATTATAGTTTGTTAGTTCTCAATGAAGTTTATGATCCATACTTGACATTGTGAATAGATTGTTTTTTTTTAAATTGCACGACAGTGGGAGAGGCTCCCACTGACTTTGTATTACTCACAAGGAACCAGTTACAACATTGTTACAAGTGGGGTGTAAGCCCCCCCCCCCCCCCCGGCCACATGTTCTAGAAACCTACCTAGGCAGCGGTTACAAGCTTTGTATGTAATTTTCTAGGGAGGGACGCAGGGCCTCCTTGCCATTATGTACCAACAAAGCCAAAAGCTCTTTGAATCTAGCCAGCCAAGAATAAAAAGAGTGTGGAATCCCCCTGAAGTAAAGATTGTTTCTCTCCTTCCACAAACTAAGGCATAACCTAGTGGTGGGAAGGGGCTGATGCCTTCCCACCCACCCAGGTTCAAGGCAAAATCATATGAAAGTCATGATGCCCTCATGTCCGTATTTTATTTTTATCGACACCTCTATCTCTAAACATGTGGACATATTTTTCGATATCGACTTCTGCTTGAGGACAAGCGAGGTCTAAGCTTGGGGGAGTTGATACGTACATTTTGCATCATGCTTTTATATCGATATTTATTGCATTATGGGTTGTTATTACACGTTATGTCACAATACTTATGGCTATTCTCTCTTATTTTACAAGGTTTATCATGAAGAGGGAGAATGCCGGCAGCTGGGATTCTGGCTGGAAAAGGAGCAAATATTGGAAACCTATTCTCCACAGCTCCAAAAGTCCTGAAACTCCATGAAAGTCATTTTTGGAATTAATAAGAATTATTGAGAAAAGAAAGTACCAGAGGGGGCCCATACCCTGGCCACGAGGGTGGGGACGCCCCCCCCTACTGGGCGCGCCCCCCTGTCTCGTGGGCCCCTGTTCACCCTCCGGTGCCCATCTTCTGCTATATGAAGTCTCTTACCCTGGAAAAAATCATAAGAAAGCTTACGATACGAAACTCCACCGCCATGAGGCGGAACCTTGGCGGAACCAATCTAGGGCTCCGACGGAGTTGTTCTGCCGAGGAAACTTCCCTCCGGGAGGGGGAAATAATCACCATGGTCATCACCAACGATCCTCTCATCGGGAGGGGGTCAATCTCCATCAACATCTTCACCAGCACCATCTCCTCTCAAAACCCTAGTTCATCTCTTGTATCCAGTCTTGTATCAAAACCACAAATTGGTACCTGTGGGTTGCTAGTAGTGTTGATTACTCCTTGTAGTTGATGCTAATTGGTTTACTTGGTGGAAGATCATATGTTCAGATCCTTAATGCATATTAATACTCCTCTGATCATGAACATGAATATGCTTTGTGAGTAGTTACGTTTGTTCCTGAGGACATGGGTGAAGTCTTGCTATTAGTAGTCATGTGGATTGGGTATTCGTTTGATATTTTGATGAGATGTATGTTGTCTCTCCTCTAGTGGGGTTATGTGAACGTCGACTACATGACACTTCACCATTATTTGGGCCTAGAGGAAGGAATTGGGAAGTAATAAGTAGATGATGGGTTGCTAGAGTGATAGAAGCTTAAACCCTAGTTTATGCGTTGCTTCGTAAGGGGATGATTTGGATCCACTAGCTAGTTTCATGATATGGTTAGGTTTACCTTAATACTTCTTTGGTAGTTGTGGATGCTTGCAATAGGGGTTAATCATAAGTGGGATGCTTGTCCAAGAAAGGGCAGTACCCAAGCACCGGTCCACCCACATATCAGATTATCAAAGTAACAAACGCGAATCATATGAGCTGATGAAAACTAGCTTGACGATAATTCCCATGTGTCCTCGGGAGCGCTTTTCTCATCATAAGAAATTGTCCAGGCTTGTCCTTTGCTACAAAAAGGATTGGGCCACCTTGCTGCACCTTATTTACTTTCATTGCTTGTTACCTATTACAAATTATCTTATCACAAAACTATCTGTTACCTACAATTTCAGTGCTTGCAGAGAATACCTTACTGAAAACCGCTTGTCATTTCCTTCTGCTCCTTGTTGGGTTCGACACTCTTACTTATCGAAAGGACTATGATAGATCCCCTATACTTGTGGGTCATCAGGCGGCTGGCGGCGGGCAGCTCCACGGGCGCTTCCACGGGGCCGGGCCGTGCGCCGGTGCCGGTGCATGAAGGCGGCTGCTCGCACCCGTGAGGTCGGGGGTGACGTCGGGCGGCGATAACCTCGTCATACACCTTGCCATCCCAGAAATCGTGGCAGCCTTTGATGTTGTACCGGCCGTCGGGGTGGGTCCGGAGCTCCTCCGGCGTCGCGCCGGGGCCGAGCGTCGGATACCCATACTTGTCAATCTTCCAATGGCGAGGAAGATGGCAGCCCGGCAGCACGTGGAGGCCGTACTGGTGCAGCTCCGCTGTCTCCGGATTGTCGTGGCTGGACGGCCAGGCGCTTGGGCCATCGTCGCCACCGCCGGTGCTGCTGCTCCCACGGTGGAAGGCGATCATCGGCACCAGGGCGGGATCTCGTCTATGTGGGCGGGCGGTGTGAGGTTGGGTACCCACCGTTGGAGGAAGCTGGTGGCTTCTTATAGTTGTCTAGGCGATAGGAGGTGGGCGGCTGGGCCGGCAATCGACATTAGTGCTCATTAATGTCGGTGCCTCGGGACAGGACGGGACAGCGACACGGGGCGGCGGGGTGGAAGGCGAGGCGCCAGGCGAAGGGGCGGGGCGGCATTCGAGGCGGCAGCCGTCCGGTGCCACGACGCACATTCATCGGGCGATGCATCGCGGTTTGACCAGCATACATCGGGTGATGTCGCATGCGTGTACGCCCCCACTGACGCGCGCTGCGTACGCGTACGTCACCCCAGCCCGTCCATGTACATTTTTATAAAACGACTATGTACGCCGCAGGAGGGACTACGTCGTCGGGCCGCGCATATACGATGCGGGGGCGGGGGAGGAGGGAATGATGATCCTACCCTTTTTTATGATTTTGGGTGAAGTGGTATGGGACGATCTCAATTGTTGAAGTGTCTAGGGGGTTGTACTGAAGAACAAGTGTATTTTGACAATGATGATAGATCAAGACGAGGATAAACATATTCCAATCGAATTATCTAGTGCTATAGCCACCAATTAGAGATGGTACATACTATGAATTCGCTACATAGAAAAGCCTCCATGAAGTTATTTTGTCCATTGGGATACATCTTTGTTGGAAGAAATAAAATTGATTGGGATACATACAACACAAATGAAATTCACTTGGCAATCACCAACATCCACGCTACAATGCTACATATGGTGAAAATTTACTTTTGAGTTAAATTTTAGCCATGGAAAGAAGGAAAAGAACAGATGGAGGAACTTCCAGTGTTATGGTTCATCAAAACGGTTGGTTCTTCAACCTAATGTCAGTTCCCAAGCTCTACTAACAAAAACAGAGCTGTCCATTTGCGACTTTGAGAGGTTCGAAGATGGATGCCGGGGCGGCGACCCCTGCTAGTGGGATTCTTGGTGGTTTTTCTAGTGAACCTCAAAGTGGCGGTGGTGGTTGTGCCTCTTGGTTGTGTGGGCGGCAAGGGGTGTTCCCGTGGCAGGCCCTGGCGTGTTCTCTGCTGACGGCAGTGGCGATGCCCAAATCTGGTTTTGGAGGTTCTACTGCCCAAGGTGTTGGGAATTAGCACACAAATGCACTTGTGGTTAACTGAAAACTGCAGCGAAAACAAGTAATCTCAGCACCACATCATGTACTAACTCAAGGATCGTTGCTTAACACGGAAGGAAACATATGCAACAGCATATATGGAGGCAGAAAATGTTACTCAGTAGGCAAGACACTCCTCATCCTAGTGTCTTGTGGTAGGAGTAAGTTTCTGGACAGCACCAAGCATCAACAAAGAGACACCAGATTTTTACGTGGAAAACCCCTCAACTTGAGGGGGAAAACCACGGGCCGAAGCCACCCAAATCCTCTTCCATTATTATCAAATGTGGGAAACAACAAGTTCTTCTCTAGATAGCACTAAAGGATCTCATACATCAAGATTTCTGAATCTTGGATAAACACAACAAGATTTGGGGCTCAAGAACTAGGGATTGGAACAATCTCATCCAAGATGGTGGAACCGAAGCATCCCCATCCACTCATGTGCAAAGTCCAAAATGACCCTAGGTCATAACCCTAATGGGTAGTGGGCTTCTGCACCTCTTGGGGCTGCCTAAAAAAGCCTCAAATGGTCATCTCCTCACAGCCCACATGAGGAGGATATCCCAACAAATCTCCCCCTCCGACTCATGAGGGGGGCACCGCCATGCCCTCTACCTTGCAACATGCTTGTAGCTTCTCATTTGGCAATATATTGGTCATCATATCTGAACCATTGTCATCGGTATGGATCTTCTCAAGTTTCAACAACTTGGAACTCACAACATCTCGAATCCAATGGTACCTCACATCAATGTGCTTGGTTCGAGAGTGATAGCTTGAATTCTTGGCAAGATGAATATCACTCTGACTGCCACAAAACAGAATATACTTCTCTTGCTTCATGCCGAGCTCTTGCAAGAAGTTCTTCATCCACAAAACATCCTTGCCAGCATCAACTGCTGCAATGTACTCGGCTTCTGTAGTTGATGTAGAAACACATTTATGCAATCTTGATTGCCATGACACTGCTCCCCCTGCATAAGTCATCAGGTATCCGGATGTGGACTTCCTACGATCCTTGTCACCTGCATAATTTGCATCTGTATAGCCCTGCAATACAGGATCACCATTTCCAAATCATAGACAAGATGTAGAAGTACCCTTGAGATACCTGAGAATCCACTTCACTGCTTCCTAGTGAGTTTTACCTGGATTTGTCATGAACCGGCTAACAACTCCAACTGCATAGGCAATGTCAGGCCTAGTGCATACCATGGCATACATCAAACTACCCACAGCAGATTGGTAAGGTACTTTCATCATTTCTTCTTTCTCCTTCTTGCTTGTAGGACATTGTTTAGAGTTCAGTTTGTGATGGCCTGCAGGTGCAGAGATAACAGATTTTGCATATTTCATATTAAACCTTTCAAGTACCTTCTCAATGTGTCTTTCCTATGAGAGCCAAAGCAACTTCTTTGATCTATCACAGCAGATCTTCATGCCAAGTATTTGCTTAACTGGTCCTAAATCCTTTATGGCAAATGATTTACTCAATGCCTTCTTGAGGAGAGCAATCCTCTTTGTGCCATTTCCAACAATCAGCATATCATCAACATACAACAAGAGAATAATGAAGTCACCCTCGGCGTACCTCTTTATAAAGACACAATGGTCGGGTTGTGCTTTATGGTAACCAAGCCCAGTCATAAAAGACTCAAACTTCTTGTACCACTGCCGAGGAGCTTGCTTCAAGCCATACAACCTCTTCTTCAATTTGCAAACTAAGTGCTCCTTTCCTACAACCATGAATCCCTCTGGCTACTCTATGTATATCTCCTCCTCTAGGTCATCATGTAAGAATGCAGTCTTCACATCAAGTTATTCAATTTCCAAGTCCATGGTGGCAGCCATGCCAAGCACAACTCGGATCGAAGACATCTTGACCACCGGAGAGAATATGTCACCATAATCAATGCCCTTTTTCTAACTGAATCCTTTCACAATCAATCCGGCCTTGTACCTTGGATGTGAGGTGTTCTCTTCAGTCTTCACTCTATACACCCACTTGTTCTTGAGTGCTTTCTTGCCTTTCGGCAGATTCACCAACTCAAAAGTATCATTCTCGTACAGGGAATTCATCTCATCCTGCATGGCTTCTGACCATTCTTCTTTATTCTCATCAGACATTACCTCCTCATAGAATGAGGGCTCACCTGCATCTGTCATCAACACATATTGATGTGGTGGATATTTAGAAGAAGGAATGTGAACTCTTTCACTTCTTCTTTGTTGCTGCACTGATGGTGAATCAGGTGGATTTTCGTGGGTATCATCATTACCAACTTCATCATCATCACCTGATGGTTGCTCGTCACTTTGACTTGTGCTGCCTTGATCAGTTGCATCTCCACTATCTTCAGTGTCATCATCTCCCCCATGATTGTCGTGAACGAGAGGAGGACGGATTGGATCCATATCAACCTGAGGTGTGTTGATCATTGGCTTCTCTGGTTTCCCAATATCTTTTATTGTTTCATCTTCAATGAACACCACATCTCGGCTTCTCACAATCTTCCTATTTACCGGATCCCACAACTTGTAGCCAAACACTTCACTTGGTTGGCTGAGGTAGATGCACTGCTTTGTCTTGCTATCAAGCTTGGATCTCTCGTCCCTTGGAACATGTAAAAAATGCCCTGCAACCAAAGACCTTCAAGTGCTTGTATGATACCTCCTTCCCTGACCAAACTCTCTGAGGAATATCACCTGCAAGAGGAACTGAGGGAGATAGGTTAACACCATACATAGCATTCATCAATGCTTCAGCCCAAAATGAATTAGGTAAATGAGCATGAGAGAACATAGCTGTGGCCCTCTCTGTGAGTGTCCTGTTCATTCTCTCTACAAGACCATTGAGCTGAGGTGTCTTTGGTGGACTCTTCTCAAGCCTGATACCAACATTTATGCAATACCTTTCAAAAGGACATCTGTATTCACCACCATTGTCTGATCTCACGCACTTCAATTTCCTGCCAGTTTCTCTTTCAACTTTGGCATGGAACTCCTTGAAGGCTTCAAGCATCTGGTATTTGTGTTTCAACACATACACAAAAAACCTTTCTGGAATGGTCATCAATAAAAGTCACAAAGTATAATGCTCCATCATGAGATTTTTCATTCATGGAGCAAACATCAGTGTGCACAATATCAAGAACATTTTCTGCATGATGTGGAGGGAGTGTACGAAATGCAGCCCTATGTTGTTTGCCAGCAAAACAATGTGCACAGGGTTTCAAGAATATACCTTTCAACTCAGGGAGGTACTCCATGCAAGCAAGAGCATGCATGCCCTCCTCACTCATATGCCCAAGCCTCTTGTGCCACAATTCAATCGAAGTGTCCTTTTCAGCAATGTTCAACACCTCATTGCACAACTTGGTTTTAGTCACATAGAGATTACCTTGCTTACTTCCTCGAGCCACAATCAAAGAGCCTTTGGTGAGCTTCTACTTTCCTTCACCAAAATAACTAGGATGTTTGATATCATCAAGCTTGCCCACTGACAACAAATTCAGCCTTATGTCGGGAACATGCCTCACATCATCGAGCACCAATCTGCAACCAGTGTTTGTTTCAATGCATATAGAGCCCTTGCAACAATTGCCGACGAACCACTATTTCCCATCCTCACTTGGCCAGTAACACCACTAGTGTAAGATGTGAAATACTCCTTGTGTGATGTGATGTGGAAGGACGCACCTGGATCCACAACCCAACTCATGGCATCATCACGAACAACACTATAGCAATCTTCATCTTCAATGACTAGATAGTCCTCATCTGTTGCAGTCATGGTTGAACTGCTCTCGGCCTTTTGCTCAGTTTTCTTTGTGAGTTTCCCCTCTGCAAGCTCTCTTTTGTACTTCCTGCACTCGCTCTTTATGTGTCCCAGATTACCACAATGAAAGCAAGTAATATCTTTTCTCTGTTTTGACTTTGATCTCCCCCTGGATTTGCTTTTGCCTTGCTGAAATCTTGTATTGCTACATCCACGCTTCTCATTCTTCCCATGGGTTTCAGCCACATACGCATCAGAAGAAGAGGCATCACCATTTTCCTTCTTTCTGGCTTCTTCATTCAGCATACTATTCTTCACCATCTCCAAAGTCAGCTTCCCATCCGGGGCCGAATTGCTAAGTGACACAACAAGCGTGTTCCAACTATCAGGCATGGAACTCAGCAGCAACAATGCTTGCCCCTCATCCTCAAAGTTAATCTTCATGACTGAAAGTTGATTTATATGGCATTGGAAGACATTCGAATGCTCAATCACACTTGTGCCATCTCGGTACTCAAGCTTTGCAAGTCTTTTGATCATCGAGGCTTTGTTCATTGATGTATTCCTCTCATACATAGACTCCAACTTTTGCCGCATCTCATATGCATTTGTGTCATTTGCAACATGGTGGAAAATATTGTGATTGATGTACAACCGAATCATACCTACTGTCTTTCTGTGCAACACTCTCCATTCTTCTTCCGTGACACCTGTGGGTATCTTGTCTTTCACAATTGGCTCATACAAATCCTTGCAATAAAAGATGTCTTCCATCATGGGTTTCCATAATGAGTAATTGGAAGAATCAAGTTTTATCATGCCACTTGTAGTAGCGCTTTCTTCCAGAGCCATTGTGAGCAGCACTTCCAGCAACAATCAAGCAACTGGGATTTGCAACCTTCTAAGCAACCAAGACTCTGATGCCACTCTGTTGGGAATTAGCACACAAATGCACTTGTGGTTAACTGAAAACTGCAGCGGAAACAAATAATCTCAGCACCACATCATGTACTAACTCAAGGATCGTTGCTAACATGGAAGGAAACATATGCAGCAGCATATATGGAGGCAGAAAATATTACTCAGCAGGCAAGACACTCCTCATCCTAGTGTCTTGTGGTAGGAGTAAGTTTCTGGACAGCACCAAGCATCAACAAAGAGACACCAGATTTTTACGTGGAAAACCCCTCAACTTGAGGGGAAAAACCACGGGCCAAAGCCACCCAAATCCTCTTCCACTATTATCAAATGTGGGAAACAACAAGTTCTTCTCTGGACAGCACTAAAGGATCTCATACATCAAGATTTCTGAATCTTGGATGAACACAACAAGATTTGGGGCTCAAGAACTAGGGATTGGAACAATCTCACCAAAGATGATGAAACCGAAGCTTGAAGGAGACAAGGTAGTGGATCTGGACCATCACAACCTTGAGGAGGAGCTCCCTTTTCTTCTTCCTTCAATCTTCCTCTGCTTCCCTTGCTCTCTTGGTTTTCTCTCTTCTTCTCTCTTGGAGGATGAACTGATTTTCTTCACACTTGATGGTGGCTGCTGGATGGAGGGTAAAGCATCCCCATCCACTCATGTGCAAAGTCCAAAATGACCGTAGGTCATAACCCTAATGGGTAGTGGGCTTGTGCATCTCTTTGGGCTGCCTAAAAAAGCCTCAAATGGTCATCTCCTCACAGCCCACATGAGGAGGATATCCCAACACAAGGTTACTTGTAACTCGTCCTAGCTATCGGGCAAAAGCTCTGCGATGCAGCACTGATGGCGGCTGTGCCCGTGGCCGTGGATGCCACTTTCCTCCCAAGGACGTTGAGGGAGTCCCGGATTAGGGGGTGTCCGGATAGCCGGACTACTATCATCGGCCGAACTATCATCGGCCGGACTATCATCATCATCGACCGGACTCCAAGACTATGAAGATACAAGATTGAAGACTTCGTCCCGTGTCCGGATGGGACTTTCCTTAGCGTGGAAGGCAAGCTTGGCGATATGGATACGTAGATCTCCTACTACTGTAACCGACTCTATGTAACCCTAGCCCTCTCTGGTGTCTATATAAACCGGATGGCTCTAGTCCGTAGGACACAACAACAACCATTACAATCATACCATAGGCTAGCTTCTAGGGTTTAGCCTCCTTGATCTCGTGGTAGATCCACTCTTGTAAACATCCACAATATCAATATCAATCAAGCAGGACGTAGGGTTTTACCTCCATCGAGAGGGC
Organism: Triticum aestivum; assembly: GCF_018294505.1. Lineage (NCBI taxonomy): Eukaryota > Viridiplantae > Streptophyta > Magnoliopsida > Poales > Poaceae > Triticum > Triticum aestivum. The sequence goes on from NC_057813.1 coordinate 46,001,901, forward strand.
CCGAACCTGGGTAAAACATCGTGTCCCTTGTCTCCTATTACCATCCGCCTAGACGCACAGTTCGGGACCCCCTACCCGAGATCCGCCGGTTTTGACACCGACATTGGTGCTTTCATTGAGAGTTCCTCTGTGTCGTCACCGATAGGCTTGATGGCCTCTTCAATCGACAACGACGCAGTCCTGGGTGAGACTTTTCTCCCCGGACAGATCTTCGTATTCGGCGGCTTCGCACTGCGGGCCAACTCACTTGGCCATCTGGAGCAGATCGAAAGCTACGCCCCTGGCCGTCAGGTCGGGTTTGGAAGCCTAAACTTCACGGCCGATATCCGCGGGGACTTGATCTTCGATGGATCTGAGCCACAGCCGAGCGTGCCGCGCTGTCACGATGGGCACGACCTAACTCTGCCGCCGGACAGCACCTTGGAGGCCGCACACGAATCCGCTCCGACCCATAGTCCGGAGCCGATCGCTCAGATCGAGGACGGATGGCTGGACACCGCCTCGGGAGCTGCAACTTCTACGGCGATGGAGCCGAACACTTACCTTGTCCCGCATAAAGCTCATGACTCCGAGGTGCCGGACTCTCTGCCGGACTCCGAACCTCCTGCGCCCCTGCCAGTCGAATCCGACTGGGCGCCGATCATGGAATTCACCGCTGCGGACATCTTTCAGCACTCACCCTTCGGCGATATCTTAAATTCGCTGAAGCATCTCTCGCTATCCGGAGAGCCCTGGCCGAACTACGGCCAGGATGGTTGGGACGCGGACGACGAAGAAATTCAGAGCCCACCCACCACCCACTTCGTAGCCACCGTCGACGATCTAACCGACGTACTCGACTACGACTCCGAAGACATCGACGGTATGGACGACGATGCCGGAGACTATCAAGAACCAGTGCCTACAGGACACTGGAAGACCACCTCGTCATACGACATATATATGGTGGACACCCCAAAAGATGGGGACGGCGAAGAAGCAACGGAGGCCGATTCCTTAAAGAAACAGCCCAAGCGCCGACATCAGCGGCGCCGCTCTAAATCCCGCCACAGCAAGAATAGAGATTCCGGCACAGGAGATAATAACACCCCAGAAAGTGCCGAAGACAACCCCCTCCAGCACGATCCAGCGCAGGAGGAGGCAGAAGCAAGCCCTCACGAGAGGGCGGCAGACGAAGAGGTCGAGGATGATAATTACTTACCTCCCTCCGGAGACGAGGCAAGCCTCGACGACGACGAATTCGTCGTGCCTGAGGATCCCGTCGAACAAGAGCGTTTCAGACGCAGGCTAATGGCCACGGCAAACAGCCTAAAGAAAAAGCAGCAACAGCTTCAAGCTGATCAAGACCTACTGGCCGACAGATGGACCGAGGTCCTCGCGGCCGAAGAGTATGAACTCGAACGCCCCTCCAAAAGTTACCCAAAACGCAAGTTGCTCCCCCGACTAGAGGAGGAAGCGTACAAACCTGCATCACCAGCGCACAATACGGCAGACCGACCACCTCATGGCCGCGACAGAGAGGCGTTCAAGCCCTCCACCAAAACCGTACCCCGGCACCGCTCAAAAAGCATGAAGCCACGGGGGAACGCGCCGGACTTGCGGGATATATTGGAGGACAAGGCAAGACAATCCAGATCTATCTATGGATCACGTGGGCGCCCCAAGACCCACGACGAATACCGTCGCGCCGGATACAACTACTCCGGCCGGGCCGAACACAGCAGACAACGCTCTCTCGAGCTACGTCGCGATATTGCTCAATACAGAGGCGCCGCACACCCACTATGCTTCACTGACGAAATAATGGATCATCAAATCCCTGAAGGGTTTAAACCCGTTAATATCGAATCCTACGATGGCACAACAGACCCCGCGGTTTGGATTGAGGATTATCTCCTCCATATACATATGGCCCGCGGCGACGATCTTCACGCCATCAAATATCTCCCGCTCAAGCTTAAAGGACCAGCTCGGCATTGGCTTAACAGCCTGCCCGCAGAGTCAATTGGATGCTGGGAAGACCTGGAAGCCGCATTCCTCGACAACTTCCAGGGCACGTATGTGCGACCACCGGACGCAGATGACCTAAGCCACATAATCCAGCAGCCAGACGAATCGGCCAGGCAATTCTGGACACGGTTCTTAACAAAGAAAAATCAAATCGTCGACTGTCCGGATGCAGAGGCCCTCGCTGCCTTCAAACATAACATCCGCGACGAGTGGCTGGCCCGGCACCTAGGACAGGAAAAGCCGAAATCCATGGCAGCCCTCACATCACTCATGACCCGCTTCTGTGCGGGAGAGGATAGCTGGCTAGCTCGCAGCAACAACCTCAGCAAAAACGCTGGCAGTCCGGATACCAAGGACCGCAATGGCAGGTCGCGTCGAAACAAAAACAAACGCCGCATTAACGGCGACAGCAATGAGGATACGACAGTCAACGCCGGATTCCGAGGCTCCAAGCCCGGTCAACGGAAGAAGCCATTCAAAAGAACCACTCCGGGCCCGTCCAATTTGGACCGAATACTCGACCGCTCCTGTCAAATACATGGAACCCCCGAAAAGCCAGCTAACCACACCAACAGAGATTGTTGGGTATTCAAGCAGGCAGGCAAATTAATCGCCGAAAACAATGACAAGGGGCTACACAGCGATGACGAGGAAGAGACCCGGCCGCCGAACAACAGAGGACAAAAGGGATTCCCCCCTCAAGTTCGGACGGTAAACATGATATACGCAACGCATATACCCAAGAGGGAGCGGAAGCGTGCACTAAGGGACGTATACGCGATGGAGCCAGTCGCCCCAAAATTCAACCCATGGTCCTCTTGCCCGATCACTTTCGATCGAAGAGACCATCCGACCAGTATCCGCCATGGCGGATTCGCCGCATTGGTTTTAGACCCAATCGTCGATGGATTTCACCTCACGAGAGTCCTGATGGACGGCGGCAGTAGCCTGAACCTGCTTTATCAGGATACAGTGCGAAAGATGGGCATAGACCCTTCAAGGATTAAACCTACAAAGACAACCTTCAAAGGCGTCATACCAGGTGTCGAGGCCAGTTGTACAGGCTCAGTTACACTGGAAGTGGTCTTCGGATCCCCGGATAATTTCCGAAGCGAGGAGTTAATCTTCGACATAGTCCCATTCCGCAGTGGCTATCACGCTCTGCTCGGACGAACCGCGTTCGCAAAATTCAACGCGGTGCCGCATTATGCATACCTTAAGCTCAAGATGCCAGGCCCTCGTGGAGTCATCACGGTCAATGGAAACACGGAACGCTCCCTCCGAACGGAGGAACATACAGCGGCTCTCGCGGCAGAAGTACAGAGCAGCCTTTTAAGGCAATTTTCGAGTCCGGCCGTTAAACGACCGGACACGGCCAAACGCGCCCGGAGCAACATCAACCAAGACCACCTGGCACGTTCCGAGCACGCGTAGCAATGCGGCCTCAACCCCAGCCCTCGCACAATTGTAAGACAAACTCTCCGCGTACATAATTACGCCCTGGAGATACCATGGGCATAGGGGGAGAGGCACAACCACAACAGACCCAGAGTGCGGTTCGACCACACCAGGGGCTCCCAAGTGTGTCGCTCTTTTTATCTTTTATTTCTCTCTTTTTTATACAGAACTCTGTCCGGCGGCGAACCTGCCGAACTCATGATGCAACAGCCAGGGAGGGACAAAGGCTGCGACGAACACTCAGGTGGTCTCCATTACGAGCATTAAATTTGTTAAATACACCATTCCGCGGCCTACCCCTGGAGGGAGACGCCTTTAATTCGTCCAATCCCTTGCTTTCCGCACTATTTGTATCATTCCGCACTCATAGCAAATCTTCTCGAATAAAATGCAGCACTTTTTGCCCATAATTGCATTACCTTATATATATATATGTTCATTTACGACATGTTGCATCCGTACATTTTGGTACGGCCAAATACACCAGGGGCTTATGTTCCCCGCATTATGGTGTGATAAAGTCCGCACACTTTCACAAGTGCGGCACCCCGAACTTATAGCATTATATGAATCGGCTCCGAATCATGTCTTGGGTCAATAGTTGGGTTTGCCCGGCTCCCATGTTTGGCACCTTACGTTCCGTTCTATCGGCTAAGGTAGCACTGGGAGAACCACTGCGATTGCGCCCCGGTTGAGCCGGGTTAACGCCTCAGTGGAGAAAGCTAAAACTGACTGTCATGATAAGGCGAGAGACTGGTCGCTGTTCGAGAGGTCTTTTCGGGTCCTTAAAGACCTACGCCGCTTCGAGCGAAGTACCGGATAATGTCCGACGAAGGCGTGGATAGCGCCCCGAATTCGGTCTTCCGAATACTAGGGGCTTCGCCGAAATTTAAAATTATAGAATTCTATGGCTAAGTGAGAGTGTTCAAGCACTATAAGTCCGGTTGCCTTGTTCGTTGTGTTGAGCGCCTCCCTAGATGGACCCAAAAATGGGAACAAGAGTGCTCAAGTTTATCCCGAACACCCCAGCACTCGTGGCATGGGGGCTGAAGCCGACGACTTGCCATCTCTCAGATTTAATAAACGGCCGCACAGAAGGTAATATTTTAAATTAACAAGCGTTGCTTAGCGCATATGAACAAAGTTTTCAGCGCACAGGATAACACATTGCGAATTTACTCAATAATTACATCCCTGGGGCACTCATCCGCAATCTTGCGGGCACCCTTCAGGACAGTCTTATAGTACATCTCGGGCGTACGATATTCCTTGCCCGCTGGTGGCGCGTCAGTGATTAGCTTCTCCGCATCCAGCTTGCCCCAATGCACCTTTGCGCGGGCAAGGGCCCGACGAGCACCTTCAATACAGGCGGAGCGCTTGATAACCTCCACCCAGGGGCACGCATCCACCAACCGTCGCACGAGGCCGAAGTAGCTCCCAGGCATGGCCTCTCCAGGCCACAGCCGGACTATGAGGCCCTTCATGGCCTGCTCGGCCACCTTGTGGAGCTCGACCAGCTGCTTCAGCTGGTCGCTAGGGGGCACCGGATGGCCGGCCTCAGCATACTGAGACCAGAAGACCTTCTCCGTTGAGCTCCCCTCCTCGGCTCGGTAGAATGCGGCGGCATCAGACACGCTGCGAGGCAGATCTGCAAACGCCCCTGGAGAGCTCCGAATTCGGGTAAGTAACACGTAATTTACATTCACATGCTTGCTTTGCATGAAAAATGCCTTACCCGCCGCTATCTTCCTCACCAACTCAATCTCCTGAAGGGACTTATGGGCATCGGCCTTGGCAGTTTTGGCACTTTCGAGAGCCGAGGCAAGCTCGGACTCTCGAGTCTTTGAGTCACGCTCCAAACTCTCATGCTTTTCCATGAGAGCCTGGAGCTCTTGCCGAACCACCGCCACCCGCGCCTCCTGCTTTTCTCGCTCTGCCCGTTCCGCGGCCGCATTGCGTTCGGCCGCGGACACGGCCTCCTTCAGGGTCGCCACCTCGTTCGTGGCCCCTGCAGTACCCATGTTATCCTTGTTATTTTTTGTTGCAACCTAAATCCTTTTCTGTAAGGTACAAGTTCAAAGTGGTGTTACTCACCTTCTTTGTCCTGGAGCTGCTTCTTGGCGCGGCCGAGCTCTTGCTCGGACCGCTCGAGCTCCTGCTTCAAAGCACCGACCTCCGCAGTCAGTGCGGCAGAGGTCAGCAGCGCAGCCTGCAACCCATATTGACATAATTTTTTAGCAACCCTGCGTATATCTTCTTTTTTTCAGATCCTCAGTCCGGCTTTTCTTTCCGAACACCGAACCGAGCATCAGGGGCTACTGTCTATGCGGTATTACATTGCATATTTTTAACTTCTTACCTCAAAGCCTGATAGAAGGCTATTGCAGGCTTCGGTCAGCCCGCTCTTGGCAAGCTGTACCTTCTGAATCACCGCACTCATAATAGTGCGGTGTTCTTCCTCGATGGAAGCGCTCTGCAGCGCCTCCAACAAATTGTCCGGCGCCTCCGGTTGGACGGAAGCTGCCGGCGTCACGGTCTTGCCCTTCGTGCGAAGGGGCCGCCGGCCGGACTCCGGAACCACTGCGGGTTCTGATGTGGAGTCCGGCGCAAAGTCCGGGAGGCCGCCTTGTGGCGCCTCCGGAGCCTCCCCCTGATGGGTCCCTTCTTGGGATCCCACCTCGGCGTCCTCGGTGTCGCGAGGGGTGGAGGCGGTCGGGATGGAGTCTACATCCGACGGAGCCAACGACCCGCTCGATGAAGCGGGGAGATCATCATTGGCCGGACTACAGGCAGCATGCGGCATCAGAATGACACTATGTGACGCAGAAAAAGAAATTATAAATCATTCAGGAATCCGGATACTTACGATCTCGCCGGAGGCCTGGCCCTTGAAGGCCATTCTTCCTCGCCAACGTTGATGTTGGCGGAGCTGTCCGGGGGAATAGTCCTTCCCCTCTTGGACCCTTCGGCCTCCCCTGTTGGGGAAGCCTTCCTCTTCCTCTCTCCCTCCTCTGGGAGAGAGTCCTCTTTCTCCTCCTCGTTTTCGGGGAGGAGTCCGCCCCGGAGTCGTCGGACACCTGAAAACGGGAACTCTTTCGAGCACCCGTGGCCTCCTTCTTGGCCTTCTTCTCCGGCACCACGTGCGGTGCCGGAACCAGCAGCCTCGCTAGATGGGCGTCTACTGGGTTTTCTGGCATAGGAGCCGGGCAGATAATCTGCTCCGCCTTCCTCATCCAGTCCTGTCAAAGGAAAAGGGGAAATTAAAACCCGCATAGAGTCAAACTATGAAAAGCAAGTGTCCCGTAAAGGGGTAGAATCACTTACCTCGTCGGCTTGACGCTGCGAGTGAAATCCGCGATCTTCAGTCGCGGATGCGGGGGCTTCGGCGCCCTTAAACAGCACCCTCCAGGCGCCTTCGTACGTCGTGTCGAAGAGCCCGCTCAGCGCCTGGTGCTGCTCCGGATTGAACTCCCACAGATTGAATGCCCGCTCCTGGCATGGGAGAATCCGGCGGACGAGCATGACTTGGACCACGTTAACCAGCCTGAGCTTCTTCACCAGCTTCTGGATACAGGCTTGGAGTCCCGTCAGCTCCTCCGAACTACCCCACAGCAAGCCCTTCTCTTTCCAGGAGGTGAGCTGCGTGGGGATACCAGATCTGAACTCGGGGGCCGCCGCCCACGTAGGGTCGCGCGGCTCGGTGATATAGAACCACCCCGATTGCCACCCCTTGACGGATTCCACGAAGGCCCCTTCGAACCAAAGGACGTTGGGCATCTTGCCCAACATGGCGCACTCCGCTTGAGTGCCCTTCACTACCTTCGGCTTGACATTGAAGGTCTTGAGCCACAAGCCGAAGTGGGGCTGGATGCAGAGGAAGGCCTCGCACACGACGATAAACGCCGAGATGTTGAGGATGAAGTTCGGCGCCAGATCATGGAAATCCAGGCCGTAGTAGAACATGAGCCCTCGGACAAAGGGGTGAAGTGGAAAGCCCAGTCCGCGGAGGAAGTGGGGAAGAAAAATGACCCTCTCATGGGGCCTGGGATGGGGATGGGCTGCCCCTCGTCGGGCAGCCGGTGCGCAATGTCGCCGGACAGGTAGTCGGCGCTGCGCAGTCTTTCGATGTGCTCCTCCGTAACAGAGGAGGTCATCCACTTGCCTCCCGCTCCAGACATGACTGGGGAAGGTTGAGACGAGGTGTGCGGGCTTGGGCGTTGGAGCTCGAGTGCGCGGAGATGGATAAGCAAAGGAGGAAGAAGGCGTAGGTGAAAAGGTGAATCCTTATCCCTTATATGGGCGGGCGAAGTCTACGCGTCCCCCACCGGCCTGGTAAAACTCGCTTATCCCCCAAGCGTCACCATCAATGGCGCGGTTGGGTTACCCATGTCCGTATTGATGAGAATCCCGGATTAAGGGGGAATACGATCTCTGCTTCAACAAGACGTGCCAAGGAAACCGCTTCGCTAAATGCGCTGAGGTGGTAGAGTAAAAAACGATTCAAGTAATGGCTTGGTAGTGGCGTGACGTCATGCCGCAAAAAACGTCAGCAGATTGAACTTGTGTATATATTATTCTCTCTACGGTGGAATGTGGAATTTATTTTGCAGAGCCGGACACTATCCTGGTGTTCACAATCTTCTATCATTCGGAGGAGGAACCCGCCTTGCAATGCCAAGCAATATACGCGCCGGACTTATCGTCATTGAAGCCTGGTTCAGGGGCTACTGAGGGAGTCCCGGATTAGGGGGTGTCCGGATAGCCGGACTACCATCATCGGCCGAACTATCATCGGCCGGACTATCATCATCATCGACCGGACTCCAAGACTATGAAGATACAAGATTGAAGACTTCGTCCCGTGTCCGGATGGGACTTTCCTTGGCGTGGAAGGCAAGCTTGGCGATACGGATACGTAGATCTCCTACTATTGTAACCGACTCTATGTAACCCTAGCCCTCTCCGGTGTCTATATAAACCGGATGGCTCTAGTCCGTAGGACACAACAACAATCATTACAATCATATCATAGGCTAGCTTCTAGGGTTTAGCCTCCTTGATCTCGTGGTAGATCCACTCTTGTAAACATCCACAATATCAATATCAATCAAGCAGGACGTAGGGTTTTACCTCCATCGAGAGGGCCCGAACCTGGGTAAAACATCGTGTCCCTTGTCTCCTGTTACCATCCGTCTAGACGCACAGTTCGGGACCCCCTACCCGAGATCCGCCGATTTTGACACCGACAGACGTCGTCGTGGTTGTATTCCTCATGCCAGGGCACCGGGTGAAAACCCTTTTCCATCTCGTACTCGGCAACAGCAATGCGCAAGATGTCATCTAGTAGCAAAGAAAAAGTGTCTTACACTAAAAACAATTTATGCGACTTACAGATAATTGCTCCCATATTGACCCCGTGTGTTACATAATACTGCCTTCATTTCAATATATATAAGGTCCGCATGATTTTCGAGATTTAAGTTTGATCATAACTTTAACTGATGAAATTAATGTGGGGTATGTGTCTACAAATTATATCGTTAAGTTCATATTCAAAAGAAGTTTGCAATGTTGTAATTTTTCAGCGACGTCATTTATCTAATTGATGTGTTCAAAGTTAAACCTCAAAAATTGTTCGAACCGAGGGGGTATGGTAGCCGAACTGATGGGCCTGGATCAAGTGTCTGTCTGGCCAGTGCGAAACCGTACGGTCGCATGCATATTCTTTGACAAATTCCTACGAAAGAGAAAAATAAACAGTGAGAAACCATAGAAATTTGAACAGTTTTGCATCCATGGGAAAACATGCTGGCTATTTATTAGTGAGATGGAGAGTTCCTAGGTGACTGCTCAGTGCATGCATGCATGCATGCATTGGTGAAGATTTTCTTGGGAGATCTTTCACCTGCCCGAGGCAGAATTTATTTCGTAACCGCATCGTGTACCTCTAAACTTCTGGATATAAACATGACGCAAAGCTACGGAGGGAGTACTCGTCCGATTCAAAGTCTTTGCCCCCACCCCCACCGTCCTCAAGCAAAAGCGAAGACCATGGCGCCGTTGGTTGTTCGAGAGCTGTGGGAGATAGAAGAACTCGTGGAGGAGATCCTCATCCGTACCTCGCCGGAAGAGCCCGATGTGCTCATCCGCGCCTCCCTCGCCTGCAAGGCGTGGTGCAGCCTCCTCTCTGGCCACGCCTTCCCCAGTCGCTATTGCACCTTGCACAAAACACCTCCGATCTTGGGCTTCCTGCAAAGATGGAGGAACAACGTCGAGTGCTTCGTCCCCATCAACAACTTCCACCCTCGGAACCCCAAGCGTCGGGACACTTCTGTCCTCGACTGCCGCCATGGCCGCGTTCTTGTTGCGTGTGAGTTTGACAAGGTAGACGAGGACGAGGAAGATGACAAGAGGGAGGAAGAGGAGGAGAGTGAGGGAGAAGAGGATGAGGAGTGGGAGGAGCAGGAAGAGGAGGATGAGGATGAGAACGAACAGGAAGAGAAAGAGGACGAACTGAAGATGGTTGTCTGGGATCCCATGTGAGGGAGCCGGACAGAGTTACCAGATCCTGACATCTTTGACCGTGACAACAAAGTCTATTCCGCAACGGTGCTCTGTGCAGCGGAAGGTTGCAACCATGGCGCCTGCAACTCGGCCCCATTTTTAGTGGCTTTTATTGCCTTTGAGGACTACTACGATGATGACAAGTATGGACTCGGCCCCATTTTTAGTGGCTTTTATTGCCTTTGAGGACTACTACGATGATGACAAGTATGGGGATGATGACGATCTTGGGTATGTGTGGGCGTCTGTATACTCATCAGCGACTGGTGAGTGGACCTCACCAATTCACATCCGCGTCGGAATATATGGAACCGGCATACTCGAAAGGCCAGGTGTGCTCGTAGGACGAGCGCTCTACGTCCTCCTTTGGGTTGTGGATCAGAAGCAGCAGGGTCGTTGCGGTGTTCTCAAGTACGACTTCGATAGGCATGACCTATCAGTTATTGATCTGCCAGAGCTGTGTGAGTTCGACTGTCTCCTCATTTCATCGGACAACGGTGGGCTGGGGGTCGTCCAGCTAGACGAGCATGGGCTATGCCTCATTTGGTCGATGGAGGTGAGTCCTGATGGAGTAGTGTCATGGATCCAACTCAGAGAAATGGACCTCAAGACTGTGAGGTTCTCTCTACTAATTCAATCAATTGCCGTGAATTCGGTTACAAGCTCGACATACAGGAGGAAGAGATAGAGATTACAGAAGGGGGAGGAGGAAGATGAAGCCAAGCCTCGGCCGAAGCCGCCGTCCTGATCCAAGCCGAGTCGCTCCTCTAGTCATCTCTCTGTATGTATAGTGATCGCCTGCTTCTGTCAAGCCCAGGAGCTGCTCATAATCCGGCCCATGTAATAGGATAGGTCCAGCCCATGTGATAGGATAGGGGAGGATGCTGACAATCCCCCCTCCATAACTTTAGGCTTGCCCTCAAGCCGATTCCATGTCAAACCACCAGGATCCCAAGGTGTTTGTACCACAAACTGAAACCAATTACGAAGCATCTCACCTGAATCCCAAGTCATCTGCAAAGCTTGGAAGGTTAGCTCACCAGGAATCATAGCTGGAAGCAATGCATTCGGTTGACCCAATTTAGACTCAGGAGTCAATTTTGTAAATACTTGACACTGGGAGTTGTAGGCCTCATCGGTACTCACTGCACAGAGCACCCAAACAATCTTGCATACCATCCAACGAGAAGCACTAGCATTTAAGAATTGATAGCTGACCATCTCAATAGCAGAGCACTCGCCAATGGACTTGGCAAGCAACATACTACTTGGGTGATCAACTAGATATCCATTATGTAATTCCTTCACCCTTGTACTTGTCAGAATGCCAGTGTTTGAACTTGATACTGGATAATTCCAAGACCTCATATCGTTTGAACACAAGTCAGCAGTTGGACTTACTGCCTTGTTGTAGCGCACAATATCACTCCATTTTTCCTTTCTGAAGAATGAACAAGGAAAGCTGGATGCATCAACCATATACATGGAACATCGCACCCAAGAAATCTCCCAAACCATCAGGCAACTGAATTCAAACCCCAACCGTACAAAACGGCCATGATAGAAAACAGAGGCATGAGCTTGTGAAAGGGTGCAACTTACTAACTCCAGAAAAGAGCACTGAACCATGATTTTCAGAGATCTATCGTCAAAGAACACAACGTGGTTTTGAAGAAATTTGCACCTATTCTGCTGAACACTCACACAAGAACCACATTGAGATGTTGTCGAGGACAGAAAAATCATAGCAGAGTGAACAAGCAATCTTCCATTGAACTTGTTCCAGATCAGAGAATGAAACAGCTCCAACGGTGCAAGATAGAAGTTCATGCTGTAATAATGCATCAATGAATGACCAAGAAATCCTCCATTGCTGCAACTCAAAACCACATGATCTAGGGCGTGTCTTAAAGCAAGAGCTAATATTGTCTTGTAAGGAACCAATCAGCCATGCAATCTCCCACTGAATCGGAGCATTCCCACCAGCTTAAGTGAAAAAGAAGCTGACGGCAGTCCTCTTTAATCCAACACCAGAGAATTTCCAAACGAATGACCATGCAAACTGTAGCCTATTATGGACCGAAAGTTGCTGGTGACAAATGGCACGGATACCTTGATCGCAAATAGTTGTAGCCGAATCAACTGCGTGCTGTCCTGGATCCCATGATAATGTTAATAGCCCATAACCTGGAACACACTGAAACAGGAACCTGATTGTGAGAAAGGATACTGAGTTCATCTCCTTCCTGGCTGCCAACAATTCCTCACGGCTCTTCTTCAATTCAGTTTTGAACTCGGCGAGCCACACGTCCTGCTGCAACTGGTGATGTGAGCTGACTAAATACTTGAGACAAGCCACACTGGTCTCGCTGTTCAGGCCTTCTGTCGAACACTTGGTAGGCGATAATGCTTGGGTGGTTGTAACCTTTGTGAGGACTGGAGACGAACTGACTATATCCATCAGAGCCATGGAATTGACCTCTATGCTCACCTCACACGTAGCAGGAATAGCACTGGTCGAGGATGCCGGTGGCGCTGCTGTAGAAGTGGGCGTGGTCCTTGTTTCACTGTTTTCTTCTCCAGGGCACTCGGTCAAGCACATGGTGGGCGGGATCGACGCCGTCGCTGCGCCCACGGAGGCCGCGACCCAACTGGCCGTGGACGAGGTGCTGCGCGGATGTGTCGTTGCGGTCACAGCCAGGACTCGCGGCGAAGTAGAGTCCAGCGCCGCCACGATGGGGGCGCACGTAGATGTTGCCGTGTACACCGATGGAGCGGAGACCGCAGCTGGTGTGGAGATGTCCGCGACAGTTGCGCCGCTGCCGCGCGGGACAGGCGGAAACGCGGCCGACCTCGTCGTCGATGAAGCCGACGCCGCTGCTGCAGGGGCACTCCTACGGCCGTCGTCGCCACGCACCTTCCAGCGGAGGTCGTCGATAGTCCGGTCTAGCTTGGTGTGGAGGTCGGCGAACGCCGTCTCCACGAACTTCTCTCGCCTCGCCTTGGAGGCGGCGAAGCTTCGGTCCAGATCACGAGCGAGCTGGGCCTTCAGAACCTCATACGTCGCCAAACCCTCCGGCGAGAGGGGCGCCAGGAGCTCCGCGCGTCGCCGTGAGTCCATGGAATGGATTGGGAAAATTGTGGGTGGATTTTTGGAGCAGAATCGAACGGCTCTGATGCCAATTGTGAGGTTCTCTCTACTAATTCAATCAATTGCCGTGAATTCGGTTACAAGCTCGAGATACAGGAGGAAGAGATAGAGATTACAGAAGGGGGAGGAGGAAGATGAAGCCAAGCCTCGGCCGAAGCCGCCGTCCTGATCCAAGCCGAGTCGCTCCTCTAGTCATCTCTCTGTATGTATAGTGATCGCCTGCTTCTGTCAAGCCCAGGAGCTGCTCATAATCCGGCCCATGTAATAGGATAGGTCCAGCCCATGTGATAGGATAGGGGAGGATGCTGACAAAGACACTTGTCCCAATTGGCGATCCCAGGAGCTCGAAATCATTGAAGTTGGTTGGCTGTGTGGAGGGCACGGATACCATCCTTGCCATCACAGATCTTGGTTCATTCGCAATTGATCCCAAGTCCCTGAAGTTGAGAAAGCTGTCGGATAAGATTTGCAAGAATGAGTTCGGATTGGACCGAGTATTTGAGAACCTCTTTCTCTACACGAGCTTCAACAATCCACCAGGTAAAACCCTTTGAATAAGGCTTCTATGTGCATAACTGTGTATGCTAACTTTTTCCCAAGACTGCTCATCGCACTGAGTTACTGACGTGCTCTTCAAAACTGTTGCTTCATCTAGCGGTGGCTGGTGTTGTGGGCGAAGCAAGCTCAAGTGAAGTAGGAGGTGCTGATGCGGAAGTTTGAATCTCTGGCAAGGCGTTGAAGCATGGAAAGTTCAGTTCGTCTTTCGGTGTCGGTTATCATTTGGAGTTTTTGTCCTATATATGTTTGATATGGGTCGTCTTACCTTTGGTGTCATGTTAAGGGTCGGGTTCTAAGTTGGTCAGCCAGCATGCTTCCATTTCTTTGCGTGGTTATTGTCAAGCTCTTGTTCCTTCAGTCATCTTGATAGCTTGTCCTGCAGGCTACAGCTACTAAGCCTGGCAGAATGTTTTCTGTTTTGTTATATACTGTATCAGATAGCAACTTTGCCTGCCAGAATGTTTCCAGTTTAGTTATACTTATCAAATAGGCAAATGGCTACTGACACCAGGAGTGTGTGTGCAAATGCAAGCTCAATTTTGCTGGAACATAAGCTATTTCACATGCACGTTTTATTTTTACTTCTGAAAAAAAATGCAGTTACAGTTAAACTACTACTGTAACCAGTTAAACCTTGTACCCAGCCTTCAGCTTTGAATACATCTGTGCAAATGCCTTTTATCTAAAAAGGGAAATGGAACTACTATAATACTATAGCGTAGAAGTTGGTAACCAACACATGGAGCGGAGTGCACTGAGCATTTGGCAAGAAAAACTGCAGGATTTTCGGCCATGCTCCTCAGGCCTCACCCATACATGAGCCTGCGCCACTTCACCTGATGAGTGACATCTATTTTCCAAAATATAAAATGGCCATTTAATGTTAAAATATAGCAGTACTGTAACAGAACACATATATGACCGAAGCGCCAGAATAAAGGTGGAGAGAAGGGCCAGTCGATTTCGGAAAAATATGTTTGTTCAATTCCAGTCAGAATATACTAAAAGCCATCATAATGATTAGTGATGAATGATATGAGAGTGGCATGCAGATGGAAAACATAAAACTTGAAAAGACATGTAAGTTTTACATTTTGACTTATATTTCTCATACATATTGTTATGCTGACATAATTAACTCTCGCAGTCTCGCTTCGAATTAGCCATCCACTTTTGGTCTCTTTAAGTCAAACCATTTCTAGTACATGCTTCTGTTGTGGCCAAATCCTTCTCGGTAGCATTGATACACCACCACATGGACACAAAATACAGTGGCATGCATCAATAACCATGGCCATTATTTCCCATCTCAGATTTTAATTGGTCTTTCTGCCAATTATAACCTCAGCTGGCCGCAGGCTAGCTTCATATGAGTTGTACGCTTTCAAGAGATCTTATATTCGTAATGCAGCCAGCTCTTTTCATATACCTTTTCTCAAAATGGAAAAGTTATACCATAGCCTTTTTTCATCAAAGGTTGTTATATAACTTTACATCACAAAGAATGTACTCCCTCCGTTCCTAAATATAAGTCGTTGGGGGAGTGTAAACTGAACTCCCCAGCGACATATATTTCGGAACAGAGGTAATACTAAGCAAAATCTATGAGAGAAAGGTGGCCCATCATAGTTGGCATCCAAACTCTGGTACCACGCCCAAAATACCAATTTATTTTATGTACATTTTACATATTTTTATGCATTTTGTTTATTGTATCTTACTCCAGCTATTGGCAGATTTTGATATATGAAATATCTAATTATGTGGAAATCTGATACAGCCAAGAATACTTGTCATTCGAGTAATCCCATGCCTATTACAAAGACATCCCAATTACTACACATGAAATCCAACAAATAAATAAATTGTCAGTGCCTAAAGAAAGTTTACACCTCCCTGGCTGAAAGTAAGACATGAAAAAAGATAATAGGGTTCACACCTGATATAAATTAACAAATGATGACTGATCAGGACGAAGATATTACACATATTATTAGAGAATTATTCAGTGCTATAGCCACCACACCACTTGAGATGGTTGGTGCCAAGCAACTCACTACATAAAAAAGCCTCCAGGAGGTGAATTTCTTCATTGGGATACAAACAACATGAATGATATTCACTTGCCAATCAGCAACATCCACGTTACAATGCCACATATGGTGAAATTCTACTTCGAACTTAATTTTGGCCATGGAAAGAAGAAAAGAACAGATGAAGCCACTTCCAGTGTTATGGTTTATCAAATTGGTTGGTTCCTCAGCCTAATGTCAGAAAAAATTCCCTAAGCTCTACTGACCCAAAAGAGAGAAGTCCATTTGCAACCTTGAACGTCAACACCTTGAGGTGGAAGGCATCTTCGGGCAACTCGGTGCGAATTTGCAGAATTTACATTTCCAACCCTCCTCTTCAGTCACATATTTAGGTTCTCGTGCCCCCCGCCAGAAGTTAAAGGCTTCTTGGATTTGATCCTTGAACCACTGAGCATCATAAGAGAACTGGTATTCTTCTAGCAGGGAATGATCTTCCTGCAGTTCATATCTGCAATATATAGGAAACGGAAGTAGGTTATAAGTTTTTCATTTGCCAAGACATTCAAACAAACTGGCGGTATTAACAGTGAACCCCTTTTCAGATACTAGGTGTTCAGTAATCACTACAGGTCAGTAATGTTCAGGCTGCACCTTATTTACCTCAAGATCAGCTGTTCTTGAGATTGTGACAGTGTATGACACGTAATCTTGTAGTATTTCAATACATCCCCGAAAGTCTGCAGACAGAAACGTTGTCACAACTCAGGAAGACACTAGAACATAAGTTCCACACATTGGCATGAATAACCACAATGGCAGACAGAAACAGTGACTCTACACTCGAGCAACCACTTGTTCAGTATACTAAGAAAATGAAATGAAATCACTTTCCAAAAACAACTGGTTATTCAAATCTCTAAAAATGTTTCAACAGCAACAGAAATGAAAGTTTAAAGTTGAGATACAGAACCTGTGCATTGAAACCAATTGAGCTAATGTACCGCTTGACGTCATCTGATAACAAGAAGTTGGGGTTCAAGTCAAAATAGCTGAAGAAATTCTCTGTTGGGAATTTCTCAGAAATTGAATTGTCCCATAGGTACTTATAACACATCAGCTGAAGCCTGTGACAAATATTAACATATATCATACAACTTTCGCAGCTGTTAGCTTGCTATCATCATAGTGCATGAAAAAGTAAAACAAGTTGTAGGAAGCTCCACATAATAATAAATCTGGATTTTTTTTTCCAAACACTAGTGCTCACCAATTTCAGCAATAGTTTCATATTAGTAGCATAAGATGCATCTTTTAAACGAGGCAATACACAAGGAATGCATGTGGGACAGATTATCCTAATGACTGCATTTTCTTAATACAACTCGATGAAATATAAGTATAAGTCTACTATATAACTGAAAGATAAATCCTGGAGTAGTTTCCCTGGAAGGAGATACCATAAATTGATCCTTAGGTAGCTCCACATATCTAGGTACTGTCTTGCAGCAATTCATCATTTTCCTATCTAAAGAGGGTTACGATTAATCAAGGGGCAGTCTCAATAGACCAGTGTAGTAGTAACCCAACATCACACAATTTCAGACCAAGGCGGAAGTTAACTTGGAGGAAATCGCTAGTCTAGCGGAGCATAAATCTAAACCTGGCTTGTTACTTCACTTGCCAATGCCACAGCACAGCATGCCATGATTTGCCAGTTTCCCCATTTTTAATGGTTAGTAAAGCAATAATAAAGGGCAAACCTTCCATTTCTTTTCTGTGCTTCCGAGGGAATTGTTGCTTTGAAACGTGTCTTTGTATCCACTAGAACTGGATGAAAAGAAATTCCATCCATAGGCATTCGGAGTTCATCAATAATTCCTACCATCCATGAACCTTCAACAACCCCAATCCTGCAGGGACAATGGGACATCATTTACAACAAAATTAACAAGAAAGATTGCTCCTGTAGCTAAAAAGCTTCATTCTATCCATTCCAGACTGCCTCCCAGAAACCAATATTACACCAAAGCATTTTCATTGGTACAAAACATATTGGTCTACAGCTGCAAGTTTAAAACATATTATCACATACACTGGAAGTTCACGTGTCATGCCGTTGAACAATAATTGGTTTGATCCAATGATAAAGTTCATGAATTTGACTGCCCACGATTCTTCTGCAGATCTAACGGCAATATCGACTCTCTCAATAACCTGTTCCAAAATGAAATAAATGAGTCTATTTCTTTTTTGCGTCTTTTCAAGATTTAAATCAATTTCATTCTCCAACCTCCCCTTGAGATATTACTAATATTTATGCAAGCTTTGATTAGGATATGCATACAATTAGGATATGACTAGCAGTGTGCAGTGGTGAAGACTTATGCCATCGCATATCAAGTTTTGTAAGAAGCCAAGAAACACATTAGTTGATTCAGTATCCACGAGTCATGTTATCTATCATGAAGAATATCCTAAATATGTGGAAAATATGATTCTTAGGACAAGTCGAGCGTAACTCAATGCCCAATGACAAGATCAAATCAGTCTTATTCTATAACCTGGAGTGATTTGTTGATAAAATCCCTGCATTCTTAACCTGGAGTGATTTGTCAGTAAAAGCACTGCCAATGTCATGCTGAAAACACAAAGAATACTGTATTGCTACCCATGGAAACTGGCATTATCATTCAGTGTTGTGTCTCATTCTAGTTTCCAAGACAGGAGCAATCTCTTGAAATGACAGAAAAACAGCAGAGCTGACCTCTTGCTCGAGCTGGGCGTGGCGGTCAGAGCCGGCCTTCATGGCCTCGGTCCTCTCCGGCTTGCCGTGCTCCAGCACGAACTCCATCTGCTTGTCGCACCACTCCTGTCACACAAGAACAAGCCCACGAAATGAATGAGGGGAGGGGAATCAGTCAATGGGTATGCACCAGACACGAATGGCGGCACGGCACATTTGTGGCGAAGAGTCGAGGGAGGCTCACCGTGGCGGTGATGTCGGTGACGGAGAGGGCCCGGCGCTCCCGGAACCGGGACAGCAGCGACCTCCGCGGCGGCGGCGCGGAGTCCTCGATGTCGCCGGCGGGCGGGAAGGCCGCGCAGGAGAGGGTGGCGGCGCCGCGGACGGCGGCGGAGGAGAGGAGGGGCCGCGCTGCGGCGGCGGCGGCGAGCGCGGCCTCTATGATGGCCATCTCCTCGTCGCTGACGATCTCCACCTCGAGCTCAGGGCGCATCGCGGCCCGAAGGAAGGAAGGGGAGAGAACTCGGATGCGGGGCGCGGGTTTCTGTTCCGCTCACACGCGACTGGGCTTACTGACAGAGTGTCCCTACATCGCAGCACGTGGGGACACCCTGTCAGAGGAAGGTACAGAATGCCGAGCTAGATCAAACGCTTCACTGGAATTTTTTGAGTGAAAGGCTTTCATCGCTACCTTTATTAAAATCATTAATAATTTCTTAAAATAATATCTATCTTTGCAAGCAAGAAAGTCTCTAGCTATCTCAAATCCATAACATAACCCTCAGGTATTTTAGGTGATTCAAATCTAGAAGAGCTAGGCAGGGACGGAGCCAGGATTCAAACATAGTGGGGGCGGGCACAATTTTGCCTCTAATGAAGAGACTCGTAAAGAAACATACGGAGACAGTCTACGTTTTTTTTTGTGAGAGAGACAGCCTAAATCTTCATCAAAACATGTGTCTTCTGTGATCAATTTCAAATTTTTTCTCAAAATTTATCATAAAGAATGCAAAATCAACTCATGTGTTAATTAACCTAAATCTTTCAGTACATGATGTGATAAACAATGCAAAACCATGTCCTATTGGTAAACCGGTAAAGGGATATATTCCCTAATTAATATTTCATTCTTATATAGTAACCACAGTTTGAATTGTGAGGTTCTAAAGGCATGGATTAATCTGATATAGAGTAACTAACGAGACTAACCTTAACCCCCTTTTCCTTGCTCGCCGCTTCTCAATGTGGTCGCGGCCGGCCGCGCGTCCATGCAAGGATGGCCCTCGGCCCTCATCAGCACACACACGCCCTCTTGCGCGCAAGGATCGTCGGCTCAGGCTCAGATTGAAACGCCGCTGGTCAAGAACATTTTTTTAGGGTTGGCGCTCGTCAAGAACTGCCCTAGACGGCTAGACCTCATCGATAGGCATCGCACGCAAGAAAAACAAACGATCATGATCTGGTCTTGTCCCTTTTGTTGGGCTACTGCTGCAGGCGTGCTAAAGATGGGCTTGGTGATTTTGTTGGGCTTCACGTGGTCGGGGGGGGGGGGGGGGGCTATTAGCAAAATAATCACTTTTTCCTGCCGGGCTGCTAATCGCCAACGAGTAAAACGAAATCGTTGGGGGAGGGTCTAGCGCCCCCCCCCCTCGTCCCCCCTGGATTCGTCCCTAGAGCTAGGTCTAATAGGTGTTTCATAATTCTTATTTTCAAAGACTTCATGAGTTTCAGTAATTTCATCAGTTTCAGCAATTTATTCTTTTTAGCTCTAGCAAGTTGTTCGTCAAAAAATTCATCTAGTGGCACATTATCATCAGGCATGATACTAGCATCATAAGCACTATTCATAGTAGAAGTAGCATCATCAATAACTTGCGACATATCGGAATTAATAGCAGGTGATGGTGTTGCAAATTTACTCAAAACAGAAAACGAATCAAGTACAGAGTTAGATGACAGTTCCTTATCTCCCCTTGTCTTAGAGGGGAAAATCTTAGTTCTTGTATCTTCCAGATTCTTCATAGTGATAAATAGATATAAATCCCAAGTAACTCAACAAATATAGTTATGCTCCCCGACAACGATGCCAGAAAAAGGTCTTGATAACCCACAAGTATAGGGGATCGCAACAGTTTTCTAGGGTAGAGTATTCAACTCAAATTTATTGATTCGACACAAAAGGAGCCAAAGAATATTTGCAAGTATTAGCAGTCGAGTTGTCAATTCAACCACACCTGGAGATTAAATATCTATAACAAAGTGATCAGTAGCACAATAATGTGATAGTTTGATGGTACTCCCTCCATTCCCTTATACAAGGCCACTATCAAGAATACATTTTGCATCAATACAAGGCCACCAACAAAAATCGAGGCCAAAATTAATGATGTTTCCTCGTACTAGCAACTTTTTAATACTTACATGCATGTTGTCATAATGATACTCAGTCACATTCTTCCCATTAATTTGTTGCATGCTTATGACGTATTAATGATCCCGGTTAACGAAAAAAAAGTTGACTTGAAAAGCTGTCATTAAATTTTATCTTGGTACCTGTAATATGAGTTTGTGGCCTTGTATAAGGGATTGGAGGGAGTAGTAGTGATGATAGCAGTGGTAACGGTAACAACTGTAACAGATTTGTAGCAGTTGTAACAGTAGCAATAGCAATAGTAACTTAGCAATAATAATATGTGAAAAACTCATAGGCATTGGATCGGTGAATTCGTTGGATAATATTCATCATATAACAGTCATAACCAGGGCGACACAGAACTAGCTCTAGTTCATAAATATAATGTAGGTATGTATTCCATAAATAGTCATATGTGTTTATGGAAAAGAACTTGCATGACATCTTTTGTCCTACCCTCCCGTGGCAGCGGGGGTCCATAACGAAACTAAGGGATATTAAGGTCTTCTTTTAATAGAGAATTGGAACAAAGCATTAACACATAGTGAATACATGAAGTCCTCAAACTAAGGTCATCACCGGAAAGTATCCCAATTACTGTCGCCCTGGGGTTTACGGATCATAACACGTAATAGGTGCATATGACTTGCAACATCATATCTATAACATAGATATAATGGTGAAAACATAAAAGATTCAGATCTGAAATCATGGCACTCGAACCCTAGTGACAAGCATATGCTTAGCAAAGTCATAGCAACATCAATCTCAGAACATAGTGGATACTAGGGATCAAACCCTAACAAAAGTAACTCGATTACATGATGAATCTCATCCAACTCCTCACTGACCAGCAAGCCTACGAAGGAATTACTCACTCCCGATGGGGAGCATCATGGAATTGGTGATGAAGGATGGTTGGTGATGACGAAGACCAAAGATTCCCCTCTTCGGAGCTCCGAACGGGCTCCAGATCTGGCCTCCCGATGAAGAACAGGAGGCGACGGCTCCGTATCGTAAAACACGATGAAACTTCCTCTCCTCTTTGTTTCTCCAAAAATAGGAATGTATACTACTGGAATTAGGGTCCACGGAGCATCGAGGGCCCCACAACCCACCAGGGTGCGCCTGGAGGGGTGGCGCACCCTGGTGTCTTGTGGGCACCCAAGGCCCCCCTCCGGTGGTTCTTGGCTCCAGTATTTTTAATTTATTGTAAAATAATTCTACAAAAAGTTTTGCCCAATTTCGAGAACTTTTATTTCTGCACAAAAACAACACCATTGTAGTTCTACTAAAAATAGAGATAGTCCGGGTTAGTTTCATTCAAATCATGCAACTTAGAGTCCAAAACAAGATCAAAAGCGTTAGGAAAAGTAGATACGACGGAGACGTATCAATCCAATACCCGCTGGTGTCGTCCTTTGTAGGCCCCTCTTATGGGGGTATTTTTACCCCCATAAGAGGTTTTCTCATATGTGTCCGGTGCAAGGGGAGGGGAGCTCCAGGACGTTGGCATCATCTTCGAGCCGGCGCAGGCCAAGGTGCACGGCCGCGGCCCTGGGAATGGCCGGGTCCTCTTCATCAGCGGTGGTAGCACCCCTCTTCCCGTTGGGGTTTTCACCACGGCCAGCATACGCTACACGGGCTACCCCCACTATAAGCTCTCAGATTCCCTTCTACTTCTTAGTTAGGATTCTTAGGGTAGTTCATAGTGTGTTAGATTAGATTGTGGCCCGTACATTTGAACCAATTCGATCCGATTCTACTAGATTCAACCTGATTCGATGAGAATCCATTGTTTTGGGGATGAAACAGAGTGCATGCTTACTTTTGTTCATCCCACATGCCTGAAGGTACTAACCCGAAGGTTGTCAATGGGCAACGAATAAAACACTATATCTCAGGTATGCCCATTAATATTGAAAGCAATATTAACCAAACTTTGACACCAGAAGAATACATAAAGGAAACCTTCCGGAACACTCCAGAATCATGAAAAAAGGGAGGTACATTATACAGTAAGTAAACGGACTCTGAAAAATCTGCAAAAATATTTTTTGTTAGTTTTGGAATATTTAGAAAATTAGGAAAATAAGAAACTTCCAGGAAATTGATCTGGTGGGCACGATACACGAGGGCGCGCCTGGCATGCCAGGCGCGCCCAGGTGGGTTGTGCCCATCTCGGGTATTTTCTGAACTTTGTTTTTCTTCCGTTCTGCTTGTTCCCCAAGATAAAAAAAATCTTTATATACCTCCCGAACCTGTTGACCTCCGTATCACGGAGAAATCTCTTGTTTTCTTTTCTTGTTGTTTTCTGTCAGATCTGCTGAGCCAGGCATCATGTCTTCTTCTCCCTCTGATGACATGGAAGAGTATGCTTGGTTGATGAAGATCGAGCTAAAGAGAGAAGACCCCGTTGGAGCAGCTAAGGAGGGCAAGAGCAAGGAGGCCACCGAAGATCAAGTGCCGATGGACGAGCAAGCCTTGCCCACCGATGGGAAGAGGAATATATCCTTAGACCCTACTATGCTCATCTTACCCCCACTGAGATTGCAACCTTCGGGGTCATTGAAACGGTTCATATACAAAATAAGTATCTCACTTGTGATCATATTCTGCATATGGAGCACATCGCTTCCCTACGGAGTGTCATCCGAAGATTGGAGAGTCTCTTGGCCTTAAAGACCTAATAGATTCTACTTCATCACCACCACCTTCTTCTTCACCACCAAAAAAACTGAGTATCGGGTATGGGCACTCCCCTTGGCTTCTGCCAAGCTTGGGGGAGGTGCCCCGGTATCGTATCATCTCCACTATCTTTTGCATTTACTTTCTTATATAGTTCAATCCATGGTTATCTTTTTACTATTAGATGAATAAAAGTTTAGTTCGATCCTCTCTTTTCAAGTGTTTGCTTAGTGATCAATCTTTGTAATCGTGTGCAAGATATATAATAAGGTTTAGTTTGAGTTTTTCCTTCCTTACTTTCTTGTTGCAACAAAAAAGAAAGGAAATAAAAGAAAAATATCATATGCTAATCTTATGGTAAGTGATGACATTACACAAGGAAAAGTATAAGTAGAAAATTTTATTGCAGATTGACAAGCATAGCATTGGTCAATGATGCAACTCATGAAATAATTAATAAGGGAAGAGAAGATTCACATATAAATATACTATCCTGGAAATCTTTTATGATTGTGAGCACCCATCAAAATATTATATGCCAAAGTTGTTGACGTTGGACAAGGAAGACAACTTAATGGTTTATGTTTGTTCATATTCACATAGAAGTTATATTTTCATAGATCCTTCAACATGTGGTGCTTGCCCCTATCTTTGCTAGCCAATAACTCCGCACTAAGTAGAGATACTACTTGTGCATCCAAAACCCTTAAACCCAAATCTTGTTTGAGAGTCCACCATACCTACCTATGGATTGAGTAAGATCCTTCAAGTAAGTTGTCGTCGGTGCAAAAAAGGGCAATAAAAATTGCTTCTAAAAGTGTGAGGTCATTTAGTGTAAGGGAAAATTGAGCGTTGTACGAACTTGTGATGATGAAGAATAAAAGCGACAGACTGCATAATAAAGGTTGCCATCACAAGGGGCAATATAACGTGATGTTCTCTTGCACTAAGGGGTTGAGCATATAAACAAAAAGCGCATGGCAACCTCTGCTTCCCTCTACGAAGGGCCTATCTTTTACTTTCATGCAAGAGTCAAAGTTTTTCTCTCTATTCCTTTTATTTTTCTCCTTTGGCAAGCATCATGTGGTGAAGAAAGATCTAGGCACATATATCCAGTGGAATATGGGTAGCATGAGTTATTATTATTGACATCACCCTTGAGGTGAGTGCGTTGGGAGGCAAAACTATAAGCCCCTATCTTTCTATGTGTCCGGTTGAAACGTTTTGCTTATGTGTACGCGGTGAGTGTTAGCAATCATAGAAGACTAAATGATGGTTGAGTATGTGGACTTGTCTAAAGGCTCCAATATGTGACCCTTCCTGAAAAGATGATGAATTATAGTTGCAAAGTTGACTAAGAACATAGTTTGTTGGTTTCCAATAGAGTTTATGCTTTATACTTCGATGCTGTGATGAATTGTCACTTGTTCATGAGACGTATATGATAAAAGTTCTATGATAAAAGTATTATGTTAAAGTTTATTGCTGTTATAATAAGTCACATGATGCTGCTATGTCCATATTTTTGTTTTTATCGACACCTCTCTCTCTCTCTAAGCATGTGGTCATGTTTTTGATTTCGGTTTTCGCTTGAGGACAAGCGAGGTCTAAGATTGGGGGAGTTGATACGTCCATTTTGCATCATGTTTTCCTACTGTCATTTATGATGTTTTATTGTATAATAATTCTTTTTGGAGTAATTCTAATACCTTTTCTCTCATGATATGCAAGGTATACACAAAGGGGAAGAATTTTGGCAGCTGGAAATCTGGACCTGAAAAGGCTACGTCAAGCTACCTATTCCCCACAACTTGAAATGAGCTGAAACTCCCCGAGGATTTTTTATGGAATATTTAAGAATTATTTGAGCAAATAAGTACCAGAGGGGGCCACCAGGTGGGCACAACCCACCTGGGCGCGCCTGGCGGCCCAGGCGCGCCCTGGTGGGTGCTGCCCTCCTCGGCCCACCTCTGGTGCCCATCTTCTGGTATATAAGTCATTTTGACCTAGAAAAAATAAGGAGAGGACTTTCGGAACGAAGCACCACTGCCTCGAGGCGGAACTTGGGCAGGAGCACTTTTGCCCTCCGGCGGAGCGATCCCGTCGGGGGAACTTCCCTCCCGGAGGGGGAAATCATCATTATCATCATCACCAACAACTCTCCCATCTTGGGGAGGGCTATCTTCATCAACATATTCAACAAAACCAACTCCTCTCAAACCCTAGTTCATCTCTTTTGTTCAATCTTTGTACCAAAACTATAGATTGGTGCTTGTGAGTGACTAGTACTGTTGATTACATCTTGCAGTTGATTACTATATGGTTTATTTGGTGGAAGATTATATGTTCAGATCCATTATGCTATTTAATACCCCTATGATCTTGAGCATGATTATCATTTGTGAGTAGTTACTTTCATTCTTGAGGTCACGGGAGAAATCATGTTGCAAGTAATCATGTGAACTTGATATGTGTTCGATATTTTCATGATATGTATGTTGTCATTCTCTTAGTGGTGTCATGTGAACGTCGACTACATGACACTTCACCATATTTGGGCCTAAGGGAATGCATTGTGGAGTAGTTATTATATGGTGGGTTGCGAGAGTGACAGAAGCTTAAACCCCAGTTTATGCACTATTCCGCAAGGGACCAATTTGATCCAAAAGTTTAATGCTATGGTTAGAATTTATTCTTAATACTTTTCTCATAGTTGCAGATACTTGTGAGAGGGTTAATCATAAGTAGGAGGTTTGTTCAAGTAAGAACATCACCTAAGCACCGGTCCACCCACATATCAAATTATCAAAGTAGTGAACACGAATTAAGCCAACATGATGAAAGTGACTAGATGAAATTCCCGTGTACCCTCAAGAACACTTTGCTTATCATAAGAGACCGTTTTGTCCTGTCCTTTGCCTCAAAAGGATTGTGCTACCTTGCTGCACTTTTGTTAGTACTATCATTACATGCTCGTTATAAATTATCTTGCTATCAAACTACTCCGCTACTTCAGACATTACCTTGCTGAAAACCACTTGTCATTTCCTTCCGCTCCTCGTTGGGTTCGACACTCTTACTTATCGAAAAGGCTACAATTGACCCCATATACTTGTGGGTCATCAGTAGTTTGCATCGTTTTAGTGCCACATTGTTACTTTCTACTGCTGAATTGTTAGTTTGTAGTGCCACATTGTTCGTTCTTGGTGCTATTACTAGTGTATATGCTACTGTTGTTAGTTCTTACTGTTGTTGTTCATGCTACTATTCTTGCTACCGTTGTGCTACTCTTGTTGCTGTTGTTATGTTGCTCTTGTTGCTAGGGTACATGAGTGCATGTGGCATGCAAGTAGGACATACCTGAAGGCCAAAAATAGTAGGTGCAAGTAGGACATGTGAGCGGTGGTTTCATCTGATCAGTGTTAACACTAATAACTGTAACCACTGGTAATTGTAACCACTTATCAGAGTAGCACTAATCATGTGTTAGTACTTAGTAGTGATCATTGTAAGCTGTGTTTAGTGAGCATACATGATGTCCTACTTGTTAGCTTTGATCATGTGTCATATGTGTTGCTAACTGATGTCCATCTTGCTGACAAGATAATGAAGACAGAGTGGGACACAACGGGCAGTGGTGCGCAGGCGCAGAGGTGGCGGAGGACCTCATCCCCACCAACCGGTGGCTGAGGGTGGTACTCCCTGGCAGGGTGGAGTTCACGAGGATGCTGCTGGGCGCTGGCAAGAGGCCGAGGACCAGGCACGAAGAGGGTGCACGGGAACCTATCAGGTTCTACGTGAAGATCGCTGACCAGGAGGACATCGCCATGCTCGTCATCCCGCGTAAATTCAGGCCCGTGATGAAGCAATGGCTGGTCAGCGACCCTCCTCATCAGCCTCTCCGCCAACAAGTGGTGCGAGTTTTGGGTCCAGGTGCAGATGTTCAAGGGGCACATGGTGATGGGGCGCGGCTGGGAGTACTTCTACTACCGACACAAGAGCGTCCCCGGCAACCACTAGTCTTCAAGCTCTCTGACCTGGGGCTCGAGGTGTAGATCTACAACGCCAACAGCTCCAACATCTGCACCATCCGGTGCACGAAGCATAGCTACGTCAGCGACATCACTCAGGCCCTCTAGTTCGTCTGTCTAGTCTAAAACTCTAAACCATGCGTAGTACTCTGAAATGAAGTAGTGTAGGTTTGAACTGAAGCTCGATCTTCTTTTTTGCTGTCAACATGTCCATATTTTGCCCAGGGAGCAGCACCATGGGGTCCAGCAGGGGCATGGGATGCTCTGCTATTTTAAACTTATGCCTAGTAGCTTATGATCTGCCTGTTCTTTGCTTGTTCTTGTTGTTTTTATGCTGCTGGTAATCATAGTGTGTTGTGTGTGTGTTATGTGCTATCAAATGGGTGGTAACTCCATCACATTACAAAGGGGTGAGCGGATCAAGTACTTGCACACAACCAAACAGTTGTGCTTTGCATCTACTCACACCTGAAGCACAAACACAGACAACCAAACAAAGTTGCAGCCATCTGGGCCTTGATGCAATGCAGGCAATCAATCAACATGCAGATGTTGGTTTGCTTGCATATGCTCAGCCATGCCGGTTAGGACAAGTATGCAAAGTGCCCAAAAACTATACCGGTAACCCCCTTGAGTGCTGCTGCTATCGCCGCCCAGGCTAACCAGAAGTGGCAGAGTGGCTACTGATTCATCAACTTGTAAAAAAACTGTCATAATTAGAGGAGTTGGTAGCTACCGTGAAATTTTAAGAGAGGCCCGTGACATGTGTTCCAGCATATCGTAGTATTTCTTAGGGACCTCGGCTGTAGCTCAACTTTTTTATTTTCATTTTTAGATAGAAAAGAAAGGTTTATCGTTTGTTTGGAGTGCGGCGTTTCTGCTCCCGAGCTCATCTGTATCCCCTGTGACAAAAAAATCAAAACAAATACTAAACAAATTCAAACAATTTCAATTTTTTGTGTGTGGTAGAGAAGTTTATGCGTGAGGTGCGCTTCAAATTTCAACTCATTTGGACATCTGAGCAACTCTCAGCAAAAAAGGCAAATTCAGAGTCTGTAAAAAGTTCACCGTTCACACACTGTTCTGACCCGATATATTTTTTTGCTGAGAGCTGCTCAGATGCCCAAATAACTTGAAATTTGAAACGAACCTCACGCATACAATTTTCTATCACACAAAATAAATTTGGATTTTCCTGAAATATTTTTTGTATTTTTTAGTATTTTTTTCGGCCGGATGTAGATGAGCCTAATTGGATTTTCGATTTGTTTGTCTGTTTTTTCTTCCTGCCGTTTATATAGTGTAACAATAAACCAGAAGATATATCATATATCTAACAAAGCACTGCAGTCTGTCGTGAGAATGCAGCAGCAACTGATGTTGCTACGTAGTAGATCCATTACATGCACAACATACTCGATCATCCATTGCATCCATACTAGCAAAAGAGCCCGTGCGTTGCAACGGGAGAGAAAACATAACACACACTCTTAACCCAACAACCATCACCCAAGACCACAATAGGTCCATCTCCTTTATTTTTGCGAGACATCATATTTGTGTTGCCGCTTATCCTCCTTCTCACCCTCACCGGCGATAGTCTCGGTGTTCACACAAAACAAAAAAATGTGTTTGAATATGTTTAATCTAAGGCGTCTCTCTCTCCCTCTCTCCTCCCTCTCTCTCTCCCTCCCTCCCTCCCTCCCTCCCTCTCTCTCTCTCTCTCTCTCTCTCTCTCTCTCTCTCTCTCTCTTTCTCTTTCTCTTACTCTCGCGATGAGAAATGTGTTGTTTCCCCCTGCGACGTTTTCCAGAGGTATGCATGTGTAGTTATCGATATTTTCTTTTCCCTATATTGTTATAGTGGGGTGTTTATTTGCAATCCGGGTAGCCGCCGGTACGAAAGGAAAACGGATCTTACGCTATACATTGTAAGTTTGCTCCCAAAATGATATTTTAAAAATATTTAACAGGTAAAATTAACATCATATTTAGATTCCACATATTTTTCTAATAAAATTTCATATATAATATGTTAAAATCGAAGTTATGGTTTAAAAGATACGGATAATTTAGAAAATCATTTATTTGACTTAAATATATTCCAAAATAATATTTAAAAATACTTAACAGGTGAAAATAATCTCATATTCATATTCTACATATTTTTCTAATCAAATTTCATATATAACATGTTTAAATCAGAGTTACGGTTTAAAAGATATGGATAATTTTAAAAAAACATTGTTTGACTTAAATATGATCCGCGGATGAATTACCTAAAACATCAGGTTTTTTTTGAAAAATGTAAAATAACGGTTCGGGTGTGACTTAAATCCGGACTGCGGGTTGATTTCAACAAAACACATGTACTTTTGTGTAAAATATGAAAAAAATGATTCGTTTTAACTTAAAACAGAACTGCGGGTTGAATTATCTGAAATAGAGAGACTTTTCTAAAAAATACCATGACGGACGAAAGAAACCCATGCTTTATTATTACTAGCAAAAGAGCTCGTGCGTTGCAACGGGAGAAAAAAATAACACACACTCTTAACCCAATAACCATAATATGTTCATGCGTTTTATTTTAGCGAGGCATCATTTTTATGTTGCCGCTTATCCTCCTTCTCACCCTCAGTGGCCTCAGTGTTCACACAAACCAAAGTGTGTTTGAATGTTGTTTTTCCCCTGGCAGTTTTTTCAAAGGTGCTCATGTGTGGTTATCAATATTTTCTTTCGTCTCTTTATGATTTTAGTGGTTGTTTATTTGCAATCCAGATCGTCGTGGTACGAAAGAAAAACGAACGTGCCCTATAAGTTACAAGTTTGCTTTTAAAATATTTAATAGGTAAAAATAACATCATATTCAAATTCTACATATTTTTCTATTCAAATTTCATATATAACATGTTAAAATCGGAGTTACGGTTTAATAGATATGGATAGTTAAGAAAAATATTTGTTTGACTTAAATATCTTTCAAAATAATATTTAAAAAATATTTAACAAACAAAATAACATCATATTCAGATTCTACACATTTTTCTAATCAATTTTCATATATAACATGTTAAAATCGGAGTTACGGTTTAAAAGATATGAATAATTTAGAAAAACATTTGTTTGACTTATACTTATATATGATCGTCGGGTGAATTATCTAATACGTCAGGGGGGTTTCCGTAAAAATGTAAAATAACGGTTTGGTTATGACTTAAGTGTGTACTGCGGGTTAATTCATGAAAAATGCAGGTTTTTTTTTGCAAAAGTGTGTGACGGACGAGAACCTAATTTGCTTTATTATTAGGTAGAGATTAGGTAAAGATAAAGATAAAGATAAAGATACTTACAGGAACAACCACGACAATCCATACATAACAGCTACTCGATCCATCGCTTTAGCATCTGATTAATTCGCCTTACGTGCATGCATGCATGCATCATGTACTACTAGTACTACTAGGGAAGACCAAATTACGTCTGCTACTGCAAATTATAGCTTAGCTAATTAACCAACTGACACCATACCTACGTACGGACGGCTCGGAATTTGCGTGCCAGCGACCGGCGGGCTAGAAATCACTCGTCGGCGGTGAAATAATCCTCCTGGCTGTCCAACGAGCTAGCTGCTGCGGTGAGGTACCCCTCCGACCCCGATCCCGCGCTGCTGTTGGGGATGACGTTGAAGAGCGCGTCATCCTCCTCGCCGTCCAGGAAGTGCTCGACTTCGTACGGGATGAAAAGCACGCCTTGGTCCATGCCGTCGACGTTCCCATTCGCGAGGGCGCCGTCGTCGACGCCCCCGTTCGGGAGCGCGCCGTGGTGGCCGGTCCCGTTTGGGAGCGCGCCGTGGTCGACGATCCCGTTCGGAAGCGCGCCGTGGTGGCCGATCCCGTTTGGGAGCGCGCCGTGGTCGACGATCCCGTTCGGGAGCGCGCCGTGGTCGACGACCTCGCCGTCCCCGTTGGGAATCCCGCCGTTGTTTGCGCCGGCCTCGTCCGCGTCTTCATCCACTCCATTGTTCGCGCCGGCCTCGTCCGCGACGGAGAGCGCGTCTTCATCGACTCCACTGTTCGCGCCGGCCTCGTCCGCGACGGAGAGCGCGTCTTCATCAACTCCATTGTTGGCGCCGGCCTCGTCCGGGACGTAGAGCACGTCTTCATCGACTCCATTGTTGTCGCCGGCCTCGTCCGGTACGGAGAGCGCCTCTTCATCCACTCCGCTGTTGGCGCCGGCCACGACCGGGACGGAGAGCGCCTCTTCATCGACTCCGTTGTTGGCGCCGGCCTCACCCGGGACCGGGACGGAGAGCGCCTCTTCATCGATCCCATTGTTCGCGCCGTCCACATGGCGTTCGCCGCCGCCGATATCGAGGCAGCGCAAGTAAGGAGGCGCAGACAGGGCGCGTCGATGACCGAGGTCGGGCGCGCGGCCGCGAACGGAAGGAGGCGGAGGGAGGTAGCCCGGCGCGTCGGGTTGGTGAGGTGGCAGCTGGCGCTCGGGTTGGCGAGGTGGCGGCTGGCGCTCGCGGCCGCGAACGGAAGGAAGCGATCTGCGTGGACTGGCGAGCTCGACGTCGCCCGGCGCGTCGCCAGTGGGGCGACGGCGACGGCGAATCACGCAGCACGTGATGCCGATCACGGCCAGGAGCAGTAGCACCGCGCCAGCGCCGATGAGGACGCCAGCACGCGGCGACGGCTTCCACATGGAGGAGGGTGAGAGGAGATCTTGCAGCAGAGCTTGGTCAAGACTCAAGAGGAGGAAGGAAGAGCTTGCGAGCAGAGCTTTCAGAATGGAGCACGAGGGTAAAGGAGCTTGTAGGCTGTGTGGTAAGCCCCACACAGAGGTTGCAGGAAGGATGGCGCGGCCATGCTTAGATTGGAAGGTCTCCGGAGGTGTGGTGCAAAACGAGCTTGCCCATTTCCGGCAGGGCCTGGTAGGGCTCATTATTGATGAGCTGTGGACTGTGCTGCATGCGAGGCCAGCTGAGGTCGTTTGCGTACCCGAGGAGATCCCCCCGGCTCGTTAGCGTCCCAAGCTCGGCTCTAATCGGCCTGCCCATCTCCGATCTATCTCCTGCCACTCTGACCTTCTCAGCCTTCGTAATGCTAGACCTTTGTAATGCTTGCAACAAGAGAAAACGACGCGACGCTGAAGTTTCTCATGGAGATATATTAGTGGTGCGTGTGGCCATCACGACGGGACATGGAAGCTGTAAGAGCATCTCCAACAGCCGCGCGCTAAACTAGCGCCGCGCCGCAAATTAGTCGGTTTTAGCGTGCGCGCAACGCGGCGGGTCGCTCCAGCGGGCGCGCAAAAACGGCGCGCGCGCTATAACGAGTTGGGCGCGCTGTCGGAAACGCCATCCCGCGCGGTGTATTTGGGGCGCCCGTTACAGCGCGCGGCACACTCGACCGCTCGCTCTCGCACTTCCTCTCCCACTTCCACCCCTATCCGGCCGCGCCGCCCGCGCCCCCCGGCGACCGTTCAGGCGCTTCCCCGGCCTATCCCCGCGCCGCCGCGCTTCCGCCCCATCCCCTCCTAGTCCCGCCGGCGCTCGCGCGCCTCTGTCGTCCGAGGAACAGCGCCCGAGCGCTTGCTGCCGCACCGCGCCCGCAAGGTGTTCGACAAAACGCCTACAAGGTATGTATTGCTCAAACTTCATGAATTTGGTGCATGTTTTGAATTGTAGTTTTTATAGTATAGTATTGAACATTGTAGATGAGTTCGTCGTATGATT
Source organism: Triticum aestivum (assembly GCF_018294505.1). NCBI lineage: Eukaryota > Viridiplantae > Streptophyta > Magnoliopsida > Poales > Poaceae > Triticum > Triticum aestivum. The sequence continues at coordinate 46,035,292 of NC_057813.1, forward strand.
CTTCCGAAGAAGAATTTGATATGGAAGAGGAAGAGGATCTTGCAATGATCCTAGCTATGCATATCAATAAAAAACCGAAGCACGGTGGTTCGGTTATGGGTCGGGAGAAAATTTGGAGAGATAGGATTGATGCCCATAACAGATTGATGAAGAACTATTTCATGGAGAATCCCACATACCCGGAGTCGTATTTTCGTCGCCGGTTTAGGATGAGCACCGACTTGTTCAGGCGCATTGCAGAGAAACTAGCGAGCCATGACCGGTTTTTTCAGCAAAGAAGTAATGCCGCCGGAGAGCTCGGGCATAGCACCTTTCTGAAGGTGACAGCCGCTTTGCGTATGTTGGCATACGGTATCCCGGCTGATCTAGTTGATGATCACTTGGCATACGGTATCCTATCATGCCATTCGGCGTCCCATAACGCACAATGAACTTCAAAATGATCTGATTGAAGAGTGGTGGGCATGGTATGGACGACAAAGAGCATGATGATTTCTGCATTCGACATTGTATTGTTCATGAATTATTTGTTGTGTTTATTGCATTATTTGTTGTACTGAACGATAAACTATTTGTTTGAGTTGTAATGATAACGAAATTGAACTATTTATTGTTGATTTATTTTGTTTGTTTGATCATTTTTGCTCTTCTTCTGTATATGTGGTTTGTGCGGCGCGCGCGCTGTATTTTTGCGCGCTGCATTATAGCGCGACTGCTGGAGCAAACGCTGGCGGCCGCGCTAAACCAGCCGAAGCGCGCGCGGCAAACAGGTTTTTCGCGCGCGGCGCTTAGGGCGGCTGTTGGAGATGCTCTAAATACACATAGGAGTACAAATCATGGCGCTGAAGGGAAAATTATCTGTCAAAAAATAGAAACCCGTGGGAAATTTATTCAATCATGCATGATCTTGATTCGATGAAAAAGAAACACAGTTACACTTACACACCGAAAAAGATGCACGCATCAAGCAATGTGACTAACCGGTGCAACGTACTCAATCAACCATCTGTTTTACTACCACGGAAGATGTTTCCTCCATTTCGATTTACTCGCCGTGGTTTTAGTTCAAATTTAAAACTAAAACCACGACGAGTAAATCGAAACGGAGGGAGTACATGTCACGAGCATCAAAATCGATGTTAAACAAGGAACTATACATTTGCTTTGTCCTGAACAATACCTATATACTCCCTCCGTTCGAAAATACTTGTCATCAAAATGGATAAAATGCGATGTATTTAGAACTAAAATACGTCTAGATACATCTCCTTTTATCCATTTTGATGACAAGTATTTTCGGACGGAGGGAGTATCATACAGCCAGCCATACGTTCACGCGCAGTCGCCGATCATGGTGCCCGAGCCCGACACGACACACACGGATGCCCAGCCAGCTTGCCCGGAGCCCTCCGTCTCTTCCATGCATGTGATCATGATGCGCCTGTCAGTTTTGGTCAAACAGCTCCAAGCGGTCTGCAGCCTGCCTCGACGACATTCCGGCCCGGAGCCGTTGCTACGGGCGACGGTGATGGTTAGGAGGCCGCGTGACGTGCGCCTCATAGCTGGAGTAGGGCAAACTAGGCATGCAGGCACGCAGGGACTACATCTAGACAAGTCACAGAAGCGGCATGCAGCCAGTGCATGTGTCTTTTTTTTTCTTCCTGTGTTTGCATGTCTTCTTCTTTCTTTGATTTTCCTGCGGGGATTTTCTTTCTTTCTTCGTGTGTGTTCCTCCGCGTATGTTTCTTTGTGTGTGTGTGTGTGTGTGTGTGTGTGTGTGTGTGTGTGTGTGTGTGTGTGTGTGTGTGTGTGTGTGTGTGTGTGTGTGTGTGTGTGTGTGTTTGCGGTGCGAAAGTGGAACACACTGCCGAGATGCATTTTAGTTTGAACGTGTCCAGACAGGAAATTTGTAACGTAAGTATTAGTTATAATATATGCATATATGAGTGTTGTTATTATGCCATCAGAACATTTAGTATAACATGGATGTATACACGTAGTTCAATGCAATATGCCTGCAGATCGAGTGTTTGACAAAAAACTACCAGTTTAGGGGTTCGCGAACTACCACTTTTTTGAAAAGTGTCCGAAAACTGTCGAAAAATCGTAATCACGTGACTAAAAACTACCAAGTTGACGAAATGGTCGTTTTAACCGTTTTAACAGCGATTCTGACCTGAGTAGCCGACGTGCCAGGCTGGCGGCCCGACTAACGGCTAACGGCGCGCGCATGCAGCCGTTAGAGCACTCGTCGGTCACACCTGGTCGGACCAGGAATAACCTGGCCGACCGGGCCGCTCGTCCCCACCAGCTCTCTCACTCTCCCCCGAGCTCACTCCACTCCTCTCTGCTCTCCGCTGCTTCTATTTCTTCTTCTCGCACTCCAGCGACACCGCGACCATGCCGGCGTGGCCGAACAACAACGAGATGTCGGACGACGATGATGAGTACATGAGCGAGTTCAGCAGTATGCAGACGAAGTACTTTGTAAGTCAGCTCAGTCTATCCTCTCCCTCTGCTGTCTATCCTAGGGTTAAGGTTTGAAGATATTTGAGATTTCTTCCATTTAAGTTGATATATGTGAGTTGTAGTTGATATAGATATGTTTTTGCTGTTGCAGCAAACTCCTGACACTGTGATAGACCCTAGTTTCTGTGGGCTTATGACTGAATCTGAGAGAAGGTGCATCCTGCACAGGCAGAGGCCAGGCAAGTTTGTGGCATCTGAAGGCACTGACACTGGCAGGAGATTCATAGGATGTGCTACTGAGGTATGGAGCAAGTTGGTGTGGACTTGATTGGCTTAAATTTCTGCTATGTAGTGGAAACAGAGTGTTTAGTTGTTGTTTTTCTGAATTTTCCTTAAATGTAAAAACATTGGTAAGTCGGAATACTGTACTTGTAGTAAAGAGCACTGGAAACATATTGATGTATTGTATCTTTAGTATAGACCTAGCTAGTGTAGCTATGTATATCATTACTATTTATAATTTGTTATCCTGAATTTGCTTGTTAACTGTGGTGTTCACTGTAAATTTAAAATAATTTTCAGGATGTGTGAATTGTGGTGTTCTGGAGTGGGTAGATGCCCACTGGCCTGTAATTCTGCAAAGGTGCTTAAGCAAGCTCTGGGATATGTATCATGAGCAGAACCTTGATAGAGCCGAGGATAATGAGGCTTATGGGATAGGGGTTGCAAAACTGCAGAAGGAGCTTGATTCTCTGGCCAATCAGTATAGCCAGTTGGTTGCTGATGTGTCCAAGTTGTTTGATTATCAAGATGGAATGAAATCTCATGACATGGATTGCACAAGCCAGGCAATCAATGAACTGAAGGAGAAGAAGAAGCAACTTGAGGAGCAGGCAAAGATTGAGCTTCAAATGGAGAAGCTTAAACTCAAGAAAGAACAAAGGTGCATTCTTCAGAGTCAAGCTGATATAATCCAAAACACAAGGAAGGTCATGAAGGAGATAGAGGTGGACATAGACCTCCTTAAAGAAGAGAAGAAGAAGCTGGAGAATCTCATTGCTGAGCTCCTGAAGGTTGGTCATGGGTGCAAGGAAAAGCTGGACAAGATCAAGGAAGTTGTGATGGAGGAGTGAAGTGGCAGCTCTGGATGGTAAGTATATATGAGGCCTATATATATAATTGGCCTAGGACTGATCAGTCTGATGCAAATATGCATCCTAATATTAATATTACCTATGAACTGCCTAAGAACTGTAATGGGTTCAGATCATTGTGGTTGGTGTGGGGGGTGCTGCTTGCCCTAATATGTACTGCCCAAATATTATCATGATGTTGAGAATTGGTGCTAAGTTAAGTTAAGAACTAAATTAGCTAAGTCTAATGCAGTTTATTTCTGTGTGTTGTATCATAAGTTCTTGCTGGGATCTATTTACTTCAGAAATTGCTTCATCACAGGCAGCAAGAAAGGTAAACAATATCTAATCAAGTTCAGACAAATTCAGAGAAGTTTGGAAGACATTTAGTCTCCCATAGATAGCATTTAGTCTTACATAGATAACACATGGACACTGAAATTGTTCAAAGACATTGACAGAACTGAATCTCACTGAGATTGCAAACACCCTGATAAACTGACATAACTGAATCTCGCATAGTACTAGCGATAACTGCTGTAACTAAGTCTGAAACTTATAGTTTCAGATTGTTAGGCCCCTGCCCTGCTATGCGACCTGATCGTCGCACCTCTTGCTTGACTTGAGTGGTACGTGGCAGCTCTGGCACCTCCTCTTTGTCTCCATCGATGAGGATGATGGGAGGAGGACATCGGCGAGCCAGCGGTGCTGGTGGGGCGATGGTCTGCAGGTCCTCATCGTCGTTGCCCATAGCAGCTGGAGGTGTAGCTTGTGCTGGAGGGATATAGTGGTAGGCTGCCCACCATTCCCTCTGCCCAGCATCGCCGGAGTCTGCCTCCTTCATTGCCCACAGTAGCATGTCGATGGGCATGATACCCTTACCTGGGGTTCCATAGCGCTGGTCCATGCGCTGCTTCTCCTCAGCCATCGCCTTCTTCCTCACCTCTTCTGATGCATCCATGAGCCCTTCCGCGCTGCTGTATCTCATGGCAATCTTCATGTAGTCGAGGAACAGGTCTTCGTCACCGCCAGCCGACCCAAAAAGCATGGCAATCCAGCCCTTGCCGGTGGGGAAGGGGATTCAGTCATGGGTCTGGCGTAGAGGAAGAACCAGCCATGGATGTAGGTAGAGTGAGGTTCTGGAGAGAGAGATAGAGTGAGCAGAGATTGAGTGAGTTGTTGGGCTACTTAAGTGTTGGAGTAGAGGGTGGAGTGTGCCAGTGGAGAAGTGGTAGATTGAGTGATGAGAAATGGTGGTAGTTGTGTTGCAGTTAATGTCTTTGTTGAAACCTAGCATATTGGAACTTGTGCTAAATCAGTGGAGTAGTTGCTGGTCAAAGTATTTTAAAAATTAGTGTTTTCAAAAAACTCTCAATTCAGCAGCCAAGTTTAGCAAAGTCGAAGTATAGAAACATTCAGATAAATGCAGATAGATGGATTCAGGCATAAGTTCATACTTAAAAAGATCGTGCCATGGATACATTTCTTACAAAATAAGCATAGTCTTTCAATTTCTTATTCCTTCTCTTCCTACCACTTGGTAGTTTATAGGATCCTTCAGGCTCATCTTCTTCATCACTGATGCCATAATCACCAGGGAAATATTTTTCATCTGCTTTAAGGAACCAATCTGATTTCTCCTTTTTCTCAACCTCATGGTGGGATCTACTGGTTGGACCAGGTTTTCTCACTACCTTCAGTTTCTGTACCTCTGTTGTTCTTGTTTTGCAGCTTCATCTTCAGAGGAATACTGTAACTGAAAATCCACATTGTTCCCATCTGAACCTGAATTGTTAGCTTCATCATCAGAAACAAATTCAGACACATCAGTGTCACCTTCAAAATGGTTAAGGTCAGCTTTTCTCTGCACCATGCTTTTCTTCAGCTCTTCCTCTCTGTCCATGCTTATATCCACCAGCTTAGTGCAACTTTGTTGAGTGTTAATGCAATGTTCAGTAAAATAACTATCTCTATTTTCATCTGCATTACATGCCTCAAGAGCTCCCACTACTCTTATGCTCAGAATCTTTTCATTATGAGAGTGGATCAACATCTGCTGCACATCATCTTCATAGCATATTTGATCTAAACCTTCTAATCATTTCTCCTAATCAAATACATAGTACATATAATCATCAGCCACAAATCCCTCACTCCCAATAAGAGAAAGCATTGTTAAATATGATATGTCTGACTGGTACAGATTTTGAACCACAGATTCTCTGGCATTGAAATGGAACCAAATTGACCACTTTGGGTCATAAATTCTGAAAATTATTAAATGAATAACCTTTATTAACTGAAAACTGGATAACTGAACCTAAGTATGCACAATATTGAGTTTCTGCCAAACTGCCTTTTTCAGTCTCTTACACAACAAAGTATGCACAATATTAACTATTTGCAAGGTCACCAAAGCTGAATCTAACCATGCAAAAAACTAGCCTAAATTCCTGAATCTCTGAATCTCACAGTTAAAATCTTCTGAATCTAACCCATGAGATGTCGTACCTGCCGCCGCTCGCAGAACGAGGAAGCTTCCGCCGACCTTGAGCTCTGCTTCTTGTCGTCGACGATGGTCACGCCGGCGTCGACCAATCCAACCTCTGTTGCACGCCGCCCGCAGAAGGATGAGATTCAGACTGAGAAGGATGTTGTGCCGCACTACCGACCACGTCCAGAGGTATGCCTGAATTGCTGTTGGAGTTTGCATCCACAACTGCCATGGCTGGCGATGGCTAGAGCTAGGGAGGAGCTCCGGGGAGAGTGAGAGAGGTGGGGAATGGGGAGCCGGCCGGCTAGGTTTGACCTGGACCAACCAGGTGCGACCGACGAGCAGCTCTAACGGCTGCACGCACGGCCGTTAGCCGTTAGTCAGGCCGCCAGCCTGGCACGTGGGCCACTCAGGTTAGAATCACTGTTAAAACGGTCAAAACGACCATTCCGTCAAGTTGGTAGTTTTTTAGTCATGTGATTACGATTTTTCGGTAGTTTTCAGCCACTTTTAAAAAAGTGGTAGTTCTGTGGGACGCGAACCCCTTGTCGTGGTGGGCGCACGGCAGATGCCAAGGGATGGCTAAAGAGAGGAGGAGGCTCGAGGGCGCTGCTGGGCTCCAGAGGCAAGGTTGATATGCGCGGGCGCGGGGCGCCGGACATACCCAGCTTCGGGGCTCTCCGGAGAGATAACACCCCTAGTCCTGCCGAGTTTAGTTGGATGATCGATAGTACAATGTTGCTCCAGGAGCTATATGGAGGAGGACGGAGGCTGGCCAAGGCTTGGGCTGCTCCTTCTCCCCGGTGTTGCTGTGCGGTGGCTACTCCTATGCTTGCATGTGTTTCTCTTACAGGTGTCTCGTGTCTATCTCGTATTGCATGTTCTGCCTTCCTGTGGGCGTGGGCTCCTGGGGGGTTTTATAGATCAACCCTCCCAGGGTTACAATGGTAATATGCCGAGTAGGTGGGTCTGTATTGTCAGTGTCCGGAGTACCGGGCTGGGACCCGCTTGTGGGCTTGTGGTTCATCGGGTTCCCCTAGGTGCGGGCCCCGCGTGCCTAGGGGGACTGTGCGCTGTCTTGTCAATCGTCAGGGCGTGGCTGAGTTGAGCCATGTACAGTGTTCTCTGTCAGGATGCCGCTTGCTGTCATCATCGGTGAGGGAGGGAACACTATTGCCACGCCAGCCCTGGTCAGCGGGTAGGTAAGGGGCACTGTTGCCACGCTCCAGCTGACCATAGGCATGGGCGGGAACACTGTTGTCTTGGTAATCGGTGATTGAGGTCTCCTTCCATCGTACGGCCTGGATGGGACGGGAGCTGACCCGTGGCTAGGTTGTCGTGGTCGCCACGGGTGGGTTGGCTTGCTGGGGAAGCCATGGCTGCGCCGGGTTGAGTTGTGTTGCGCCAGCTGCTGTGGCCAGGTCGACGTACCTTGCCGAGTCGAGGGTCTTGACCGGGTTGCGGGCCTTGCCGGGTCGAGCGACCCGGCCAGGCGCGTGTCGGCTTGCGGGGTGATGTGGGCCCTGCTGTTTTTGAAAAGGATCCGGGTTCCGTTGCCTGCCCGGGGTTCATCTCCCCGATAGTAGTCCCCGAAGCTGTGAAGGTCCGCCGTCTTCAGATGAGTGAGCCTTCGCAGTTTCCCCCTTGAGCAAGGTGGAACCTGCGAGCGCCGGGTCCGGCAACACCCACTGTGTTCCGGTTTTCTCAGAAACAGGATCGCGGCATCTCGGCCGTGGCGGGAACCGAGGAGTCCGTCGAATCTTGAGGCGATCCCTCGAGCTTCGCGCAGGTGCCACATGGTACCCGGAAGTCGGAGGGGCCTGACAGGCCACGTGCGGCCCGCCGCCACGCGCCCTTGGCCCACGCGCGCGGATTTATTGCAGTGTCTGAGGGCCAGTTGCACTTCCCCGAGTAGTTAGTGCGCGTGTACGTGTGCACTTAATGCGGGGTAGTGGAACGGGCGTGTGCAGACGATCCCACTCCCCCACGTTCGAACCAGGGGTTATAAAGTGAGGGGGGCAAGGGGGCGGCGGACATTATTCTCGCTCGCGCCCTCCGGTCCCCCTGCTCCTGCTCTGCTCTTTGCCACCGATGCACAGCTGCGCCCGCGGCCCCGAGCAGAGATCTCTCCATCGTCCATCTTCTCTCTTTCTCTTCCGGCGATGTCGCTGCCGTCGGGCTCCTGGATGGGCTCGACCGTCACCACCAACGACATCACCTATCTTCGATCTTCGTGGCGCTTGCCGCGGGAGACGAACGTTGGTGTCTGTCTGCCCCGCGGCGAGCAGAGGCCCCGGCCAGAGGGGAAGGAGCGCGTCGTCTTCCTCACGCATTTTGAGCGTGGCTTCGGACTACCGGCGAGCACCTTCTTCCGCGCGTTCTTGGAGTTCTTCGGGCTCCAACCGCACCATCTTGGCACCAACGCCATCTTCTAGCTCTCCGGCTTCGTGACCCTGTGCGAGGGGTGCCTGGGGGTCGAGCCGATGATCGACCTCTGGGTGCGCTTCTTCTCCTTGAAGCAGCAGGGCCCGTCGGCCGGGGAGTTCGCCGACTGCGGGGCTGCCGTCATCTCGAAGCGGTCGGGGGCGGACTTCCCCAAAATCCCGCTCGAGGATTCTGCCAAGAAGTGGCAGAACTCCTTCTTCTACGTCCGCAACCACGGTACAAACCACATTAATCTTCCTCCCTTCGCTGTTGTGCCGCTGCGGGCGAAAACAAACTGGGGCTACTCGCTCCGGCGCCCGTCGTAGGAGATCGTCAATCTCTATGAGCGGGTCACGGTGATGAGGACGCAGGAGGGGCTCACCGGCACCGACCTCCTTGCCATGTTCATCACCCGCCGGGTTCTCCCGCTTCAGAGGCGCTCCTGCCTCATTGGCGAGATGATCGGGCTTCAAGACCCCAACGGGATGGGGTCGACACGGCTGTCTGCGGAGCAGGTCGCGCGTGGCGTGAACAACATCTCCAAGGCCAACCTTGGGAATGACTGGCAATTCGGCAAGGCGCTGTACAGCCAGGCGAACCCGGCGCCGCAGGTGAGTGTCTGGTCTTCTTATTTTTCCTCCGTGCATCTTCTCATTCGTCCCGACGCGTCACGGGAGATACTTCTGAATGTGAGCCAGCATCCTTATGCCCGGGCTCCATCGCAGGTGGCGCCGGTGGCACCAGAGGAGCCCGTGGCTCACGGCAGCGAGGAGGTGGCCGAGTCCGATGCCGGCGCTGGGTGTCATGCGGGTAAGTCTTGAGTCTTTTCCTTCTTCATTTGTCTTGAATAGTTGGTTACGTCGTGGCGCAGGCGATGCTGACGCCAGTTGTTGGTGTAGCGGCGTTGGGCGGAGGAGGTGGCGGGGCGGGCGGAGCCGGGTCCTCGCATGAGGCGCCGCCAAGCCGCCCGCATGGGAAAGACAGCGTCGCGCCGCGACCTCGGGCCCCAAAGCGCACGGCGGGCCCAGCCGAGCCTGGGAGGCCGACCAAGAAGGAGCGCGGGAAGCTGACCCCGGTCCCGGTCTTGACGGGGTAAGCCTTATTTCCTACTTGCGCCTGGATTTCTTGAGCCAGTCTTGTCTCTTGTTTGCTTATTCTTCCTTCTTCTTCAGGTTGCCAATCGCACTGGCGAGGGTGGCGGCGGAGGCCACGACCGCCGAGGGGGCCGCGTTCTGCAGGAGCCAGTCCGACCTGGCCTGCCTATCCGGGGAGGAGGGACGAGGAGACTCGGACCTCGGCCTGGACCCGGATGACGCCGAGGCCTTGGCCTGGCGGGACAGGAACCGGGCCGAGGCGGAGCTGGAGGCGGCGTCGGTCCAAGCTTGGACCGACACGGCGGCGGCATGGGCGCGAGGCGGCGCGGAGCCGGCCTGGCACAAGATGCCGGAGGGAACGGTGGTGGCGGCGACAGTTTTTGAGCCGTCGACGGTAAGGGAGCGCGGTCGTGGAGGCCGGGTTGAGGTGGTGATCCTCGACCGGGAGGTTGTAGAGGTGGGGGGCGATACCCCGCCGCGAGCCGACGTGGTCGAGCGCATGGGGGCCAATGGTGGTGGAGGCGGTGTCGTCTTGGAGGATGCGCAGCGGGCGGCGGCGCCGGAAGCACCGCCGACTATGGAGGAGGCACCGCGGTCGGTGGTGCCTGGGGTGGCGACGCAGGGCGTCCCGGCGTCCGGGTTGCTGACGACGCCGGCAGGAGCGTCGGAGGAGGTACTAGCCGCGTCGCAAGCGGCGAGCGGTGGGCGCGCATTGGAGCTCCGTCTGGGAGGCCGTCGAGCTGCTGTGCCGGAGCCCGCGCGAAGCGGGGGCGCGGCCATCTTCAAGCCTCAGACCCAGGAGGAGGCAGCGCTGGACGCCGTCAGCTGTCGTCTGCAAGGCTGGACGGAGCGGCTTGAGGCCTTTGCCCAGGCCGAGGTGGAGCGGGCGTGACTTGGAGCGCGCCGTCTTGGTAAGTTCTTCTTTCTTCTGTTTACTTGCGATTTCTTCTTTGTGGGGGCACACCAGCGCACCCACTGGGTGTAGCCCCTGAGGTTCGGGCCAACTATGTAGTAGTTGGGTCGAATCTTAAGAGCGTTGGCCTTGTTCTGACTTTTTTCTGTTTTCAGCATCTTGACGCCTTCCGGGTTGCCGCCTTCAACCGGCTCCTGGGCAAGCATCGGGAGCTCAAGGAGCAACTTGCTGCCAAGGAGGAGGAGCTTCACATCGCCGCAGGTACTCTTGTGCTCTTTTCTAGTGGGGGCGCGCTAGCACACCCACTGGGTGTAGCCCCCGAGATTCGGGCCAACTGTGTAACAGTTGGGCCAAATCTTAAATCTTGTCTTTTTTCCTTCTGCTGAATTCCTCTACTTTGCAGCTGAGGTGCTGTCTTGGCGGACCCGGCTGCTCTGGGCTAGTCATCATTACGACCGGCTTGTTGCCGATACCGGCCGTCTAGGCGTCGAGGCGGCGCAGGCGAGGGCGGAGGCGGCCGCGGCCCGACGGTCTCTTGATGAGGCCAACCGGCTGCATGAGCGGTTGGCTGGTCACAAGAGCCGCCTCGAGGCCGAGGTGGAGCTTCTGAAGGCAGAGGCCGCCAAGGTGGTGAAGACGCAGCAGGCGCTGGTCGAGGCAGACCAGCAACGTGGCCAGCTGGTCGACGACAAGGGACGGCTCCAGGACGAGGTGGATCGTTTGCGGGAGCAGGCCACCGCGGCTGAGGAGGCCGTCAGGTCGAGACTCACCGCCGTGAGGCGGCCGAGAAGGCGGCCGAAGGCCAGGACGCCAAGCTAAAGGCGGCCCTTGCTAAGGTGGCCGACCTGGAGAAGGCGCTCGGGGAGCGCGACCGCGTCTTGGAGTGGGAGCGACGTGGTACGTTTCTCGAGGCGCAACACCTGGAAGAGTCCTTCTCCAGTAAGTGCTGCTTCTCGTAGTTTGCCAGGTCGGGACCCGATCCTTCCTTCCTTGTTGTTCTTCTAACTTGCTTCTTCTTTTGCAACAGGGGCCTTCCTGGAGATGCAGCGGCTGACGGAGGAAGCCAACCGCTATCAGCGCGACCCGACCGGCGTTGTTGGGTCCGGGACGGATCCGCTGACGGCCTGGACCTTCCCGGAGATCATCACCGCTGCTGAGGCCCGCCTGCGGGTCTTGGGGATGCAGATGGAGCGCCTGTCCCGGGCCGGCACCGCGATAACGACGGCCCTGTGGCTGGACTCTGTCAATCCGCGCAGCTTCTCGCGCCTGGCGCGCTAGTTGGAGATGGGCCCAGACCACCTTGGCGACTGGAGCGTTTCTGCCGCCCGGGCCGGTGCTGAGATGGCGCTCCGGATCGTGCTGTCTTGGCATCCGGATCTTCAACTGGACGCGCTGATGGGCCAGCGCGCTGGTTCGGAGCAGTTGCTGCAGGAGCAAGCCAACCGGATCGCCTCCCGGGCCAGCTACATTGCCGAGTTCGCCTTCCATGACGAGTTCCATTCGGAGCGGGCGGAAGACGGCGGGGTCGTGGATGGAGACGACTACGGCTTGCTTCTTCGTGATCCGGAGGGGAGCTCGGAGGAGACGGGTGTCTATGGCGATGCGGTGGCCGAAGAGGACACTGGTGCCTCTCTGGACCCGAAGGCCGGCAGGGGAGAGCCTTCGACGTCGCGATGCGGCGTTGGGGATGCCTGAGAAACTTTATGTAGAAAACTTTGTTTAAGTAGCAGGTCCACCCACCCACTGGGGGTTTTCAGGGTGTAATGAACTCGGGCCGTGGGCCTTTGTTTTAAACATTTGTGTGTAAATGTTGTGAGCGTTTGTTTGGTTTTTGCCTTCTGCTTTTCTCAAACTGATTTAAAATGCGCTTCTCCTCTCTGAAACCTTCCCCCCGCGAGTCAGACGGCCGAGGCTCCGGTCCGTGACAAGGAGTTCGATTCTTCGAGAGGGGCGCACATGACTTGGATCCTTAGAAGTGTTGAGCACGAGCGAAACACCCACTGGGCCGGCTGGCGGCAATCGGGCTTAGCCGGTTGGTGAGCAGCCGGTCGTGCAGCTAACTTAGTTGATGAGCGACGGGCCGGGTTGATCGATCCGGCGACCTTTGTTTTAGTGTATGAATAGTAGTGGAGCTTTGGCCCGTTGTGCTTGCCCGCCGTCAGCCAGAGCTGGATCTGCAGTTTTAGGGCGAAGTGGGGGACCGTGGCATCCTAACTTTATCAGGAATCACCAAGTAAAGTGGCGGGGTGGCGACCAAGCCGGCCTGCCCCCGAGTCCCCGGGTCGAGCGAGTCGAGCCGGCAGCCGGGTTCGGTAGTAAAGTGATGCAAAATATGGATGCAATAAATTGGTCGGCAAAAGGCAGTCCCCGAGTCTCATTCGGGGACCCCATAGTTTCATACGTTTACAAAAGGCGATGATACATACATTCGTGCGGCTAACTGTAAAATGGGCGGAGGAGTTCCGCGTTCCACGACCAGGTCGTTTCTTTGCCAGCGGTGTCCCTCTTGCGCTTCTTTGACTTGCACGCGTCGATGAGGTAGTAGGCATTGCGATCGCGCAAGGCCCTGCTCATGATGAATGGGCCCTCCCATAGAGAGGACAGCTTGTGCTGGCCTGCCTGCTCTTGGACGAGTCGGAGGACGAGGTCGCCTTCGCGGAATGTGAGAGGCTTGATCTTCTTGATGTGGTAGTGCCTCAGGCCTTGCTGGTAGATAGCCGAACGGCTAAGTGCCAGAAGGCACGCTTCTTCGAGCAGGTCCACGCCGTCTTCGCGTGCCTCTCTTGCTTCGGCTTCGGTGTACATCGCGACACGCGGCGAGTCGAACTCTACGTCGGTCGGGATGACGGCTTCAGATCCACAGACGAGGAAGAATGGGGTGAACCCGGTCGACCGGTTTGGTGTGGTGCGTAGACTCCAGAGAACTGCAGGCAACTCGTCAAGTCAACTGCCGAGTGATTGGATGAGTGGCTCGATGAGTCGCGGCTTGATGCCGGACAGGATGAGTCTGTTGGCCCGCTCGATCTACCCATTGGACTGCGGATGTGCACGGAGGCCAGGTCGAGGCGGATGCCGAAGAAGGAGTAGTATTGTTCGAGCGCGCCCTTGGCGAAGTTGGTGCCGTTGTCGGTGATGATGCTGTTCGGCATGCCGTAGCGCACCGCTATGTCCTTGATGAATCTGACAATTGTTGGCCCGTCCAGTTTCTTGATTGGTCTTGCCTCGATCCACTTGGTGAATTTGTCCACTGCCACCAGCAAGTGCGTCATGCCGCCTCAGGCGGTTTTAAAGGGTCCCACCATGTCGAGTCCTCGGACCGCAAAGGGCCAGGCGATCGGTATGGTGTGGAGCGCTGACGCTGGCTGGTGGCTGTGTTTGCTGAAGCGTTGGCACCCTTCGCACCTGAGGAGGAGTGACTCGGCGTCTTCGAGGGCCGTTGGCCAGTAGAAGCCATGGCAGAACGCCTTGGCCACCAGGGATCGCGATGCGGCATGGTGCCCGCACTCGCCTTGGTGAATGTCGATGCCGCGATCCTGCTCGACGCAGCGCTGGAGCACGCCGGTAGAGCTACGCTTGATGAGCTCGTTGTTGATGATGCTGTAGGCGGACGCCCGGCGCTGAACTTGTCGAGCCTCGGTCTCGTCCATGGGGAGAACCCCGTTCTCCAGAAACTCTGATATTGGGAAGGCCCAAGATGGGACCGGGACCATCCTGAAGACGGCCGCCTGGGTGGGTTCCGAGTCGGTGGCCCCTGGGCCGGGTTGAGCAGCCCCCGGGTTGGGGACGGAGACGGCCGGGTCCGGGGTGATGGTGGTCGGGTTGAGCTGAGCAGCCCCCAGGCCGGGTTCAGCAGCCCCTGGGCCGGCATGCGGTGCGGCCGGGTCTTCTAGAACGTGGATGGACTCGGAGTCCGGCGATGGGTTGACGAACGGCTTGCGCAGGTGCTCGAAGGAGACGCCGGACGGGATGGCTTGACGTGACGAGGCGATCTTGGCGAGCGTGTTGGCTGCCTCGTTCTCCATGCGCGGGACGTGGAGGAACTCGTAGCTATCGAAGGACCCGGACAACTTCTAGATGAGGAAGTGGTAGCTTGCCATGTTGGAGTCGCGGGCGTCTGATAACCCGCAAGTATACGGGATAGTTGTAGCCTCTTTCGATAAGTAAGAGTGTCGAACCCAACAAGGAGCTAAAGGTAGAACAAATACTCTCTCAAGTCCTATCGGCCACTGATACGACTCTACGCACGCTTGACGTTCGCTTTACCTAAAACAAGTATGAAACTAGAAGTACTTTGTAGGTGTGATAGGATAGGTTTGCACGAAAATAAAGAGAACGTAAACAGAAACTAGGGGCTGTTTAAATAAAGATGCAATAAAGTAAATATAGCGAGTGTGGAAAAGTGGTGGTAGGAGTAGTGGAATTGTCCCTAAGCAATTGACTACGTTACTAGACCGATAGCAAGTATTATGTGGGAGAGGCCACTACTAGCATGTCATCCCTGACTTGGAATTCTATGCACTTATGATTGGAACTATTAGCAAGCATCCCCAACTACTAATGTTCATTAAGGTAAAACCCAACCATAGAATTAAGATATATTGGTCCCCCTTCAATCCCGTATGCATCATTTTTTATGCTAGGTTGAAGCTTCTGTCACTCTAGCCCTCCAATACATAGTCCTATCAACATACAACTAACCCTATGGTGTGATCCACGCGCGCGCTCATATGATGGGCACCATAGGACAACAACATAACCACAAGCAAATTAAATCAATCATAGCAATTCATTAACCACCAATAGGACAATGAAAATCTACTCAGACATCATAGGATGGCAACACATCATTGGAAAATAATATGAAGCATAAAGCATTCAAGTAGAGGGTACAGCGGGTTGCGGGAGGGTGGACCGCTGTAGATAGAGGGGGGAAGGTGATGGAGATGTTGGTGAAGATGACGGTGGTGTTGGTGAAGATCGCGGTGATGATGATGGCCCCCGGCGGCGTTCCGGCGCCACCAGAAGCAATTGGGAGAGAGCGCCCCTTCTTCTTCTTCTTCCTTGACCTTCTCCCTAGATGGGAGAAGGGTTTCCCCTCTGGTCCTTGGCTCCCATGGCGTGGGAGGGGCGAGAGCCCCTCTGAGATTGGATATATCTCTCTGTTTCTGCGTTCTCTGATTCTACCCCTTCACCGTTTCCTTTATATCTGGAGATCCGTAACTCCGATTGGGGTGAATCTTTCGCCCAGATCTTTCTCATAAAATTAGCTTTCTTGTGCCAAAAGAAGAGCGTCAACCTCCTTACGGGTGGCCCACGAGAGCCCAGGCCGCGCCCGGGGGGGAGGGCGCGCCCCCTGTCTCGTGGCCACCCCAGACACCGTTTCGCGTTGATTTTACTTCCCAAAAATCATAAATATTCCAAAAAAAATCTCCGTCCGTTTTTATCCCGTTTGGACTCCGTTTGATATTGGGTTTTTGCGAAACAAAAAACATGCAACAGACAGGAACTGGCACTGGGCACTTGATCAATATGTTAGTCCCAAATAATAGTATAAAAAGTTGCCAAAACTATATAAAAGTTGAATAATATTGGCATGGGACAATCAAAAATTATAGATACGACGGAGACGTATCAGCATCCCCAAACTTAATTCCTGCTCGTCCTCGAGTAGGTAAATGATAAAAAGATAATTTTTGATGTGGAATGCTACCTAGCATAATCTTGATCATATGTCTAATCATGGCATGAATATTAAGACACGAGTGATTCAAAGCAATAGTCTATCATTTGACATAAAAACAATGATACTTCAAGCATACCAACCAAGCAATTATGGCTTATCGAAATAACATGGCCAAAGAAATCTCATCCCTACAAAATCATATAGTCTGGCTATGCTCCATCTTCGTCACACAAAATACTCCCATCATGCACAACCCCGATGACGAGCCGAGCAATTGGTTCATACTTTTTAACGCGCTTCAGCTTTTTCAACTCTTATGCAATACATGAGCGCAAGCCATGGACATAGCACTATGGTGGTATATGGTGGTGGTTGTGAGGACAAAAAGGGAGAAGATAGTCTCACATCAACTAGGCGTATCAACGGGCTATGGAGATGCCCATCGATAGATATCAATGTGAGTGAGTAGGGATTGCCATGCAACGGATGCACTAAGAGCTATAAGTGTATGAAAGCTCAAACTGGAAACTAAGTGGGTGTTTGAGGAAGCCCATCATCGGAATATACAAGCCAAGTTCTATAATGAAAATTCCCACTAGTATATGAAAGTGAAAGCATAGGAGGCTCTCTCTATGAAGAACATGGTGCTACTCTGAAGCACAAGTGTGGTAAAAGGATAGTAACATTGCCCCTTCTCTCTTTTTCTCTCATTTTTTTCATTTTTTATTTTTCATTTTATTTTTCATTTTTTTCTTTTTGGTGGGCTTCTTTGGCCTCTTTTTTTATTTGGTCTTCTTTGGCCTCTTTTATTTTTCATAAAGTCCGGAGTGTCATCCCGACTTGTGGGGGAATCATAGTGTCCTTCATCCTTTCCTCACTGGGGCAATGCTCTAATAATGATGATCATCACACTTTTATTTACTTACAACTCAATATCTAGAACAAAGATATGACTCTATATGAATGCTTCCGGCAGTGTACCGGGATGTGCAATGATCTAGCATAGCAATGACATCAAAAAAACGGACAAGCCATGAAAAATCATGCTAGCTATCTTACGATCATGCAAAGCAATATGACAATGAATGCTCAAGTCATGTATATGATGATGATGGAAGTTGCATGGCAATATATCTCGGAATGGCTATGGAAATGCCATAATAGGAAGGTATGGTGGCTGTTTTGAGGAAGGTAAATAATGGGTTCACGATACCGGCGAAAGTTGCGCGGTACAATAGAGGCTAGCAAAGTGGAAGGGTGAGTGTGCGTATATCCATGGACTCACATTAGTCATAAAGAACTCATATACTTATTGAAAAAGTCTACTTAGCCCTCGAAGCAAAGTACTACTACGCATGCCCCTAGAGGGATAGATTGGTAGGAAAAGACCATCGCTCGTCCCCGACTGCCACTCATAAGGAAAGCAATCAAAGAGCACCTCATGCTTCAACTTCGTTACATAACAGTTCACCATACGTGCATGCTACGGGACTTGCAAACCCCAACACAAGTATTTCTCAATTTCACAACTACTGAACTAGCACGACTCTAATATCACCACCTTTATATCGCAAAACTATTGCAAGGAATCAAACATATCATATTCAGTGATCTACAAGTTTATGTAGGATTTTATGACTAACCATGTGAATGACCAATTCCTGTCATCTCTCTAGATAGATGTAAGTGAAGCAAGAGAGTTTAATTCTTTCTACAAAAGATATTCCCACGCTCTAACAAATATAAGTGAAGCAAAAGAGCATTCTACAAATGACGATTTTCTATGTGAAGAGAAACAGGCAATCCAAACTTCAAATGATATAAGTGAAGCACATGAAGCATTCTATAAAGCCATACTCAAAAGATTTAAGTGAAGTGCAATGAGCATTCTATAAATCAACCAAGGACTATCTCATACCAGCATGGTGCATAAAAGAAAAATGAAAACTAAATGCAAAAGACGCTCCAAGACTTGCACATAATGCATGAACGAAACGAATTCGAAAACATACCGATACTTGTTGAAGAAAGAGGGGATGCCTTCCGGGGCATCCCCAAGCTTAGACGCTTGAGTCTCCTTGAATATTTACTTGGGGTGCCTCGGGCATCCCCAAGCTTGAGCTCTTGCCTCTCTTCCTTTTCCTCATATCGAGACATCCTCGATTAGACACTACATCCACACAAAACTTCAACAGAAAACTCGGTAAGATCCGTTAGTATAATAAAGCAAATCACCACTCTAAGTACTGTTGCAAACCAATTCATATTTTGTTTTTGCATTGTGTCTACTGTAATATAGCTTTTCCATGGCTTAATCCACTGATATAAATTGATAGATTCATCAAAACAAGCAAACTATGCATCAAAAACAGAATCTGTCAAAAACAGAACAGTCTGTAGCAATCTGAACATCCACCATACTTCTGGTACCCCAAAAATTCTACCAAAATTAGTAAAGATAAAAAAGTTGTATAGAAAGACAGTGCAAAAATAATCAGAACCACTTGACGTTCCAGATAAAAATGTAAAATCGTGCACTACAGCCAAAGTTTCTGTCCTGCACCATACAAACCAACAAGCATTGTAAACATCCTAAAGGCAAACCTTGGCACATTATTTTTATAATACAATGGAATTGTACAAGGGGATACTTATTTTTGTTGAAAAGTTTCTGTAATCAAGATTCACAAAGTTTCCGTGAGCATGAACAAAGTTCAAGGCTAGCTCCCACTTCAACAATGCTTGTCTCTCTCACTTTCACTTTCCTTTTTGAAAAGTTTTTTTAGGTTCCCCTCTTTATTTTATTTTGTTTTTAAACTATATAAAAGCACTCAACAGAAATAAATGACTCTCTAAAACTTCCGGTTGTCTCCCTGGCAGCGCTGTCTTTAAAGCCATTAAGCTAGGCATTTAGTGCTCAAGTAATGAATCCACCCGGATCCCAAGGTATATCAAAGCCAATTTTAATTAACAATGATTTGTAATTTAATAGTGAGCACAAAGTAACATATATCAAGAAACAAGGAAGTCTAACTCTCTTCCTATGCATCGGCATGTCATAAGAGAACAATTCATGCACACATAGTAAAGGCCAACGCATAGTATAAGCAGTTTCTTGCAATTTCATAGTATGGGAAATATAGAGAGGTGGAGACAAAGTTCCTCTCTCATAATAATTGCAAGTAGGAGCAGCAAGCAGATGCATATTATATCTATCAAAATCATCATGTTCAATGGTAAAAGGCAACCCATCAATATAATCCTTAATAAGCACAAACTTCTCCGATAAAGTGTAGTAGGGAGAATTCAAAAAGATAATAGGACTATCATGCGTGGGTGCAATAGCAACAATTTCATGTTTAACATAAGGAACTATAGCAAGTTCATCTCCATAAGCATAATTCATATTGGCATCTTGGCCACAACCATAGCAAGCATCATCAAAAAGGGATATTTCAAACAAATTCAAGGGATCATAGCAATCATCATTCGGTAAGCACGAAGGGGAATTAAATAATGTATGAGTTGGAGGGTTACTCTCATTAGAAGGTGGGCACGGGTAGCTAATCCGCTCTTTCTCCTTTTGTTCTTCGCTCTCCTCATCATCTTTTTCATCCAATGAGCTCACAGTTTCATCAATTTCTTCTTCCATAGCTTCCTGCAAAATATTAGTCTCTTCTTGGACAGTGGAGAATTTCTCAATATATGGTTTAACATAGGCATTAGAAGCATAATTATCATAAAAATATTCAAGTATGGCAAAACTTTCAGATTTGTAAAGAGTAGCATCATACTTTTCAATCAAAGAAGCAATTTCAAAAGCACCCTTAAAAGCAACAAATTCTTTAATTTGTTGAACATCATAGTAATTATAAACACCCTTGGCATACGAAGATACGATTCCATTATCAATAAACTCACATTGGTAGGGAAGGTGTTTCTTAGGGTTTTCAGAACAACAAGTAACATCATAAATTTCACATAAATTCCAAGCATAGCATTGCAAACTTTGAATTTGATCCCATAATGTTTCCCCTTTTCAGATATACGGTGTCGCACATAACAAGCATGCTCATCTAAATATTTTCCCTCAACTAAGCTAGTTGGGGTTTCAACACGAGCACATAGGGATCAAAGATGATCCAAGTAAAAAGCTTCAGTAGTGTGATAGATTTTGAGTGGTTCTTCAACCATTGGAGCAGTAGGTACAACTAATTTTTTTGGTATTTTGCGTTTCCTACCCATAAATAAAGATAGAAAACAACTAAGAACAGGAAATAAAAATTACTTAGTGATAAAGCAAACAAGCACACACGAGAATATTCACGCCACGCTATGACTCCCCGGCAATGGCGCCAGAAAAAGGTCTTGATAACCCGTAAGTATACGGGGTAGTTGTAGCCTCTTTCGATAAGTAAGAGTGTCGAACCCAACGAGGAGCTAAAGGTAGAACAAATACTCTCTCAAGTCCTATCGGCCACTGATACGACTCTACGCACTCTTGACATTCGCTTTACCTAAAACAAGTATGAAACTAGAAGTACTTTGTAGGTGTGATAGGATAGGTTTGCACGATAATAAAGAGAACGTAAACATAAACTAGGGGCTGTTTAAATAAAGATGCAATAAAGTAAATATAGCGAGTGTGGAAAAGTGGTGGTAGGAGTAGTGGAATTGTCCCTAAGCAATTGACTACGTTACTAGACCGATAGCAAGTATTATGTGGGAGAGGCCACTGCTAGCATGTCATCCCTGACTTGGAATTCTATGCACTTATGATTGGAACTATTAGCAAGCATCCGCAACTACTAACGTTCATCAAGGTAAAACCCAACCATATATAGCATTAAGATATATTGGTCCCCCTTCAATCCCGTATGCATCAATTTCTATGCTAGGTTGAAGCTTCTGTCACTCTAGCCCTCCAATACATAGTCCTATTAACATACAACTAACCCTATGGTGTGATCCACGCGCACGCTCATATGATGGGCACCATAGGACAGCAACATAACCACAAGAAAATTAAATCAATCATAGCAATTCATCAACCACCAATAGGACAATGAAAATCTACTCAGACATCATAGGATGGCAACACATCATTGGAAAATAATATGAAGCATAAAGCACCATGTTCAAGTAGAGGGTACAGCAGGTTGCGGGAGAGTGGAGCACTGTAGATAGAGGGGGGAAGGTGATGGAGATGTTGGTGAAGATGACAGTGGTGTTGGTGAAGATCGCGGTGATGATGATGGCCCCCGGCGGCGTTCCGGCGCCACCGGAAGCAAGGGGGGAGAGAGCCCCCCATCTTATTCTTCTTCCTTGACCTTCTCCCTAGATGGGAGAAGGGTTTACCCTCTGGTCCTTGGCTCCCATGGCATGGAGGGCGAGAGCCCTTCCGAGATTGGATCTATCTCTCTGTTTCTGCATTCTCTGATTCTACCCCTTCACCGTTTCCTTTATATCTAGAGATCCGTAACTCCGATTGGGGTGAATCTTTTGCCCAGATCTTTCTCATAAGATTAGCTTTCTTGCGCCAAAATAAGAGTGTCAATCGCCTTACGGGTGGCCCACGAGAGCCCAGGCCGCGCCCAGGGGGGAGGGCGCGCCCCCCTGTCTCGTGGCCACCCCGGACACCGTTTCGCGTTGATTTTACTTCCCCCAAATCATAAATATTCCAAAAAAAACTCCGTCCGTTTTTATCCCATTTGGACTCCGTTTGATATTGGGTTTCTGCGAAAGAAAAAACATGCAATAGACAGGAACTGGCGCTGGGCACTGGATAAATATGTTAGTCCCAAAAAATAGTATAAAAATTTGCCAAAAGTATATAAAAGTTGAATAATATTGGCATGGAACAATCAAAAATTATAGATACGACGGAGACATATCAGCGTCCCACTTGCCGGAGCACTTCTGCACCACTAAGTCCGAGTCGCTGTAGCACAGGATGCGCCGAATGCCGAGTTCCTTGGCAAGCCGGAGGCCGTGAACAAGGGCTTCGTATTCGGCGACGTTGTTGGAGGCGACGAAGTGGATCTGGAGCACATAGCGGAGTTGGTCACCCTTTGGAGATGACATACGACGCCGACCCCTAAGCCGAGTCGCATCTTGGATCCGTCGAAGTGCATGCGCCAATGTGTCGAGTCGGGAGGCGACGGCAAGTACTGGGTCTCGGTCCAGTCGACGAGGAAATCGGCCAGGGCCTGAGACTTGATCGTGGTGCAGGGATCGTAGAGGATGGTGTGCCGGCTAGCTGGATCGCCCATTGGCGACCTGGCCAGAGGCGTCCCGGCACCCGATGATTTCTCCGATGGGCGCCGTGCTGACGACGGTGACGACGTGGTCTTGAAAGTACTGCTTCAGCTTCTTGGCAGTGAGGTACATGCCGTAACACATCTTCTGGTAGTGTGGGTAGTTCTGCTTGGAGGTGGAGAGCACCTCGCTCAGGTAGTAGACCGGGCGCTAGACGGCCTGGATCTTGCCCCTCTCTGGTCGCTCGACCACCAGCACCGTGCTGATCGCCCGTGAGGTCGCGGCTATGTAGAGCAACAACGGCTCCTTGTCGGTCGGCGCGGCCAGGACTGGTGCGGTGGAGAGCATGCGCTTGAGGTCCTGGAAAGCTTCGTCCGCCTTGCCGTTCCACTCGAACGGGCTTGTCTTCTTCATCAGCTGGTACAGGGGTAGCGCCTTCTCGCCCAGCTGGCTTAGAAACTGGCTGACCGAGGCCAGACATCCAGTGAACTTCTGGACATCACGCAGCTGAGCTGGCTTGCGCATGCGCTCGATGGCCTTGATCTTCTCCGGGTTCTCCTCGATGCCGCGTTCCGAGACGAGGAAGCCGAGCAGCTTTCCGGCCGAGACGCCGAAGACGCACTTTTCCGGGTTGAGCTTGACCTTGTATTCGCGGAGGTTGGCGAACGTTTCCTTCAAATCGTCGAGGAGCATGAGGTGCTGCTTGGTCTTCACCACGATATCGTCCACGTACACATGGATGTTGCGGCCGAGTTGCGGTAGCAGGCATTTCTACATGCAGCATTGGAAGGTGGCACCGGCGTTCTTCAAGCCGAACGACATTGTGATGTAGTAGTATGCCCCAAAGGGCGTGATGAAGGACGTCTTCAGGGCATCGGCCGGGTCCAGCTTGATTTGGTGGTAGCCGAAGTAGGCGTCCAGGAAGGACAGGAGCTCGCACGTGGCGGTCGAGTCGATGACTTGGTCGATCCGCGGGAGAGCGAACGGATCCTTGGGCAGGCCTTGTTGAGGCTGGTGTAGTCGATACACATGCGCCAGGGCTTGTTCTTCTTCAGGACGAGGACTGGATTGGCCAGCCACTCGGGGTGAAACACTTCCATTATGAAGCCGACCGCCAAAAGCTTGGCGACCTCTTCACCAATGGTTCTTCTCTTCTCTTCGGAAAATCGACGGAGGGGTTGACGGACAGGCTTGGCGTCCTTGCAGACGTGGAGTTTGTGCTCGGCGTACTTCCTCGGGATACCCGGCATGTCTTTGGGGGTCCATGCGAAGATATCCCGATTCTCACGGAGGAAGTCAATGAGCTCGCCTTCCTATTTGCCTGTCGAGGCGGGCGCCTATGACAACGTACTTGCTGCAGCTGGGGTCTTCCGGGTTGAGCTTCACCTTCTTGGTCTCCTTGGAGGGCTTGAAGGCGGCCTCGTCGGCCGGGTCCAGGGTCGGGATCGACGCGGCGGAGGCCTCGCCGGCCAAGGCGACGATCTGGTCGAGCCGGCTGAGGGAGTCCTGGATAAGGGGCTATCCGGACAGCCGGACTATATACATCGTCCGGACTATAGAAGCGTCAAGATACAAGACTCAAGACTTTGGCTCGTGTCCGGATGGGACTCTCCTTTGCGTGGAAGACAAGCTTGGCGATCCGGATATTATGTTTCCTTCCTTGTAAACCGACTCCATGTAAACCCTAGCTCTCCGGTGTCTATATAAACCGGAGAGCATGGCCCTTAGAAGGCCAATCACAATTACAATCATACCATCATAGGCTAGCTCTTAGGGTTTAGCCTCTACGATCTTGTGGTAGATCTACTCTTGTATTCCACATATCTTCAATATTAATCAAGCAGGAAGTAGGGTTTTACCTCCATCGAGAGGGCCCGGACCTGGGTAAACATTGTGTCCCTTGCTTCCTGTTACCATCAGCCTAAGACGCACAGATCAGGACCCCCTACCCGAGATCCGCCGGTTTTGACACCGACATTGGTGCTTTCATTGAGAGTTCCTCTGTGTTGTCGCTTCGAGGTTTGATGACGTCTTCAATCGTCAACGACACAGTCCAGGGTGAGACTCTTCTCCCCGGACAGATCTTTGTGTTCGGCGGCTTCGCACTGCGGGCCAATTCGCTTGGCCAGTTGGAGCAGATCGACAGCTTCGCCCCTGGCCGCCAGATCCGCTTCGGAAACTTCAACCACACGGCAGATGTCCGTGGAGATTTGATCTTCGATGTATTCGAGCCTGCGCCAGGAGCGCCGGACAGCCACGACTAGCACGGCCTAGACTTGCTGTCGGACAGTGCCCAGGACATTCTCCCCGAGGCAGCCCCGGATCTAAATCCAGGGAAGGTTGCATTGCCTACAGACGGAGGGCTGGACCCCGCCCCATAGGCCACACACTTATCAGCGGTGGAGCCAAACACGGGTCTCACCTCTGTGGAGGCCTGTAACCTTGGGCCCCGGACTCATATCCGGTTGTTGGTCCTGGTCCGCTCACTCTCGAGCCAGCCAATCCAGGCTGGGCTCTAGTAATGGAGTTTACCGATGCGGACATCTTTCAGCACTCGCCCTTTGGCGACATGCTAAACTCATTGAAGTCTCTCTCTTTATCAGGAGGCTCTGGGCCGAACTATGTCCGACCCAAGTGGGAAGCATGCGACGAAGGAACTCGGCGCCCACCCACCACCCACTTCATTGCCACGATCGAAGAATTAACCGATGTGCTTGACTCCGAAGACATCGACGGTATGGACGATGATGCAGGAGAGGCTCCAGAATCACTGGAGCGTGGGCCTAGTACCTTGTCATACGATATATACATGGTAGATACACCCAATAAGGACGGCAGTCCGGACGATAAAACACCTGGGCAAAAGCCAAAGAGGCGGCGCAGACGCCGCTCAAAGTCCAGCAATGGCAAAAATAGCGACAAGAGCGCAAGAAGGGTTGATATATCCACAAACTCCGAAAGCAATAATGACCACATGGACCCAGCGATGCAGCAGGACGAGCCAGGTCACGCCAAATCAAGTTCGGAGCAAATAAATGATCACAATGATCCGGAGGGACGAGCTCAGGATGCTGAAGGAAATACGCCCTAGAGGCAATAATAAAGTTATTATTTATTTCCTTATTTCATGATAAATGTTTATTATTCATGCTAGAATTGTATTAACCAGAAACATGATACATGTGTGAATACATAGACAAACTAAGTGTCACTAGTATGCCTCTACTTGACTAGCTCATTAATCAAAGATGGTTATGTTTCCTAGCCATGGACAAAGAGTTGTCATTTGATTAACGGGATCACATCATTAGGAGAATGATGTGATTGACTTGACCCATTCCGTTAGCTTAGCACTTGATCGTTTAGTATGTTGCTATTGCTTTCTTCATGACTTATACATGTTCCTATGACTATGAGATTATGCAACTCCGGTTTACCGGAGGAACACTTTGTGTGCTACCAAACGTCACAACGTAACTGGGTGATTATAAAGGAGCTCTACAGGTGTCTCCAAAGGTACATGTTGGGTTGGCGTATTTCGAGATTAGGATTTGTCACTCCGATTGTCGGAGAGGTATCTCTGGGCCCTCTCGGTAATGCACATCACTTAAGCCTTGCAAGCATTGCAACTAATGAGTTAGTTGTGAGATGATGTATTATGGAACGAGTAAAGAGACTTGCCGGTAACGAGATTGAACTAGGTATTGAGATACCGACGATCGAATCTCGGGCAAGTAACATACCGATGACAAAGGGAACAACGTATGTTGTTATGCGGTTTGACCGATAAAGATCTTTGTAGAATATGTAGGAGCCAATATGAGCATCCAGGTTCCGCTATTGGTTATTGACCGGAAACGGTTCTCGGTCATGTCTACATAGTTCTCGAACCCGTAGGGTCCGCACGCTTAAGGTTTCGCTGACAGTTATATTATGAGTTTATGAGTTTTGATGTACCGAAGGAGTTCGGAGTCCTAGAATAGATCGGGGACATGACGAGGAGTCTCGAAATGGTCGAGACGTAAAGATCGATATATTGGACGACTATATTCGGACTTCGGAAAGGTTCCGAGTGATTCGGGTATTTATCGGAGTACCGGAGAGTTACGGGAATTCGCCGGGGAGAAGTATTGGGCCTTATTGGGCCATACGGGAAAGAGAGAGGGGCTGCCTAGGGCAGGCCGCGTGCCCCCCGAAGGCCTAGTCCGAATTGGACTAGGGGGAGGGGCCGCACCCCCTTCTTCCTTCCCTTCTCTCTTCCCCTTCCTTCTCTCCTACTCCTACTAGGAAAGGAGGAGTCCTACTCCCGGTGGGAGTAGGACTCCCCCCTGGGCGCGCCTCCTCCTCCTTGGACGGCCCTCCTCCCCTTGCTCCTTTATATACGGGGGCAGGGGGGCACCCCATAACACACAAGTTGATCTACGGATCATTCCTTAGCCGTGTGCGGTGCCCCCCTCCACCATATTCCACCTCGGTCATATCGTCACGGAGTTTAGGCAAAGCCCTGCGCCGGTAAAACATCATCATTGTCACCACGCCGTCGTGCTGACGGAACTCATCCCCGACGCTTTGCTAGATCGGAGCCCGGGGATCGTCATCGAGCTGAACGTGTGCTGAACTCGGAGGTGCCGTACGTTCGGTACTTGTATCGGTCGGATCGTGAAGATGTACGACTACATCAACCGCGTTGTCATAACGCTTCCGCTTATGGTCTACGAGGGTACGTGGACAATGCTCTCCCCTCTCGTTGCTATGCCATCACCATGATCTTGCGTGCGCGTAGGATTTTTTTTGAAATTACTATGTTCCCTAATAGTGGTATCAGAGCCTAGGTTTTATGCGTTTGCGTTATATGCACGAGTAGAACACAAGTGAGTTGTGGGTGATACAAGTCATACTGCTTACCAGCATGTCATACTTTGGTTCGGCGGTATTGTTGGATGAAGTGGCCCGGACCGACATTACGCGTACGCTTACGCGAGACTGGTTTTACCGCCGTGCTTTGCACACAGGTGACTAGTGGGTGTCTGTTTCTCCAACTTTAGTTGAACCGAGTGTGGCTACGCCCGGTCCTTGCGAAGGTTAAAACAGCACTAACTTGACAAACTATCATTGTGGTTTTGATGCGTAGGTAAGAACGGTTCTTGCTCAGCCCGTAGTAGCCACGTAAAACTTGCAACAACAAAGTAGAGGACATCTAACTTGTTTTTGCAGGGCATGTTGTGATGTGATATGGTCAAGACGTGATGCTATATTTTATTGTATGAGATTATCATGTTTTGTAACCGAAGTTATCGGCAACTGGCAGGAGCCATATGGTTGTCGCTTTATTGTATGAAATCCAACGCCCTGTAATTGCTTTACTTTATCTCTAAGCGGTAGTGATAGTCATAGAAGCAATAGATGGCGTAAACGACAACGATGCTACGATGGAGATCAAGGTGTAGCGCCGGTGACGATGGTGATCACGATGGTGCTTCGGAGATGGAGATCACAAGCACAAGATGATGATGGCCATATCATATCACTTAATTGATTGCATGTGATATTTATCCTTTATGCATCTTATCTTGCTTTGATTGACAGTAGCATTTTAAGATGATCTGTCACTAATTATCAAGAAGTGTTCTCCCTGAGTATGCACCGTTGCGAAAGTTCTTCGTGCTGAGACACCACGTGATGATCGGGTGTGATAGGCTCTACGTTCAAATACAACGGGTGCAAAACAGTTGCGCACGCAGAATACTCAGGTTAAACTTGACGAGCCTAGCATCTACAGATATGGCCTCGGAACACGAAGACCGAAAGGTCGAGCGTGAATCATATAGTAGATATGATCAACATAGTGATGTTCACCATTGAAAACTACTCCATCTCACGTGATGATCGGACATGGTTTAGTTGATTTGGATCACGTAATCACTTAGATGACTAGAGAGATGTCTGTCTAAGTGGGAGTTCTTAAGTAATATGATTAATTGAACTTTAATTTATCATGAACTTAGTCCTGGTAGTATTTTGCAAATTATGTTGTAGATCAATAGCTTGCACTGTTGCTTTCATATGTTTATTTTGATATGTTCCTAGAGAAAATTGTGTTGGAAGATGTTAGTAGCAATGATGCGGATTGGATCCGTGATCTGAGGTTTATCCTCATTGCTGCACAGAAGAATTATGTCCTTAATGCACCGCTAGGTGACAGACCTATTGCAGGAGCAGATGCAGACGTTATGAACGTTTGGCTAGCTCAATATGAAGACTACTTGATAGTTTAGTGCACCATGCTTAAACGGCTTAGAATCGGGACTTCAAAGACGTTTTGAACGTCATGGACCATATGAGATGTTCCAGGAGTTGAAGTTAATATTTCAAGCAAATACCCGAGTTGAGAGATATGAAGTCACCAACAAGTTCTATTGCTAAAAGATGGAGGAGAATCGCTCAACTAGTGAGCATGTGCTCAGATTGTCTGGGTACTATAATCGCTTGAATCAAATGGGAGTTAATCTTCCATATAAGATAGTGATTGACAGAATTCTCTAGTCACCATCACCAAGTTAGTAGAACTTTGTGATGAACTATAGTATGCAAGGGATGACGAAAACGATTCCCAAGCTCTTCGTGATGTTGAAATCGACGAAGGTAGAAATCAAGAAAGAGCATCAAGTGTTGATGGTTGACAAGATCAATAGTTTCAAGAAAAGGGCAAAGGGAAAGAAATGGAACTTCAACTAGAATGACAAGCAAGTTGTCACTCCCGCGAAGAAGCCCAAAGCTGGACCAAAGCCTGAAACTGAGTGATTATACTGCAAAGGAAATGATCACTAGAAGCAGGAAATGCCCTGAATATTTGGTGGATAAGAAGGATGGCAAAGTGAACAAGGGTATATTTGATATACAGGTTATTGATGTGTACCTTACTAGTGTTTATAGTAACCCCTGAGTATTTGATACTTGTTCGGTTGCTAAGATTAGTAACTCGAAACAGGAGTTACAGAATAAACAGAAACTAGTTGAGGGTGAAGTGACGATGTGTGTTGGAAGTGGTTCCAAGATTGATATGATCATCATCGTACACTCCCTATACTTTCGGGATTAGTGTTGAACCTAAATAAATGTTATTTGGCGTTTGCGTTGAGCATGAATATGATTTGATCATGTTTATTGCAATACGGTTATTCATTTAAAATCAGAGAATAATTGTTGTTCTGTTTAAATGAATCAAAAACCTTTGATGGTCATACACCCATCTCGATCGTAGTAATACACATATTCATAATATAGATGCCAAAAAGGTGCAATGTTAATAATGATAGTGCAACTTATTTGTGGCACTGCCATTTGGGTCATATCGGTGTAAAGCGCATGAACAAACTCCATAAAGATGGATTTTTGGAATCACTTGGTTATGAATCATTTGATGCTTGCGAACCGTGCCTTTTGGGCAAGATGACTAAAACTCCGTTCTCCGGAACAATTGAACAAGCTACTGACTTATTGGAAATAATACATACCGATGTATGCGATCCGGTGGGTGTTAAGGCTCATGGCAAGTATCATTATTTTCTAACCTTCACAGATGATTTGAGCAAATATGGGTATATCTACTTAATGAAACATAAGTCTGAAATAGTTGAAAAGTTCAAAGAATTTCAGAGTGAAGTGGAAAAATCATCGTAACAAGAAAAATAAAGTTTCTACGATCTGATCATGGAGACGAATATTTGAGTTACGAGTTTGGTCTACATTTGAAACAATGCGGAATAGTTTCGCAACTCGCGCCACCCGGAACACCACAGCGTAATGGTGTGTCCGAACGTCATAACCGTACTTTATTGGATATTGTACAATCTATGATGTTTCTTACCGATTTACCACTATCATTTTGGGGTCATACATTAAAGACAGCTGCATTCACGTTAAAAAGGGGCACCACCTAAGTCCGTTGAGACGACACAATATGAACTGTGGTTTGGCAAGAAACCAAAGTTGTCATTTCTTAAAGTTTGGGGTTGCGATGCTTATGTGAAAAAGTTTCATCCTGATAAGCTCAAACCCAAATTGGAGAAATGTGTCTTCATAGGATACCCAAAGGAGAAAGTTGGGTACACCTTCTATCACAGATCCGAAGGCAAGACATTCGTTGCTAAGAATGGATCCTTTCTAGAGAAGGAGTTTCTCTCGAAAGAAGTGAGTGGGAGGAAAGTAGAACTTGATAAGGTAATTGTACCTTCTCCCTTATTGGAAAGTAGTTCATCACAGAAATCTGTTCCTGTGACTACTACACCAATTAGTGAGGAAGCTAATGATGATGGTCATGTAACTTCAGATCAAGTTACTACCGAATCTCGTAGGTAAACCAGAGTAAGATCCGCACCAGAGTGGTACGGCAATCCTGTTCTAGAAGTCATGCTACTAGATCATGATGGACCTACGAACTATGAAGAAGCGATGGTGAGCCCAGATTCCGCAAAATGGCTTGAGGCCATGAAATCTAAGATTGGATCCATGTATGAGAACAAAGTATGGACTTTGGTTGACTTGCCCGATGATCGGCAAGCCATTGAGATTAAATGGATTTTAAGAGGAAGACAGACGCTGATAGTAGTGTTACTATCTAGAAAGCTAGACTTGTCGAAAAAGGTTTTTGACAAAGTTCATGGTGTTGACTATGATGAGATTTTCTCACTCGTATCGATACTTAAAGTCTGTCCGAATCATGTTAGCAATTGCCGCATTTTATGAAATCTGGCAAATGGATAACGAAACTGCAATCCTTAATGGATTTATTAAAAAAAGGAGTTGTATATGATGCAGCCAGAAGGTTTTGTCAATCCTAAAGGTGTTAACAAAATGTACAAGCTCCAGCGATCCATCTATGGACTCGTGCAAGCATCTCAGAGTTGGAATATATGCTTTGATGAGTTGATCAAAGCATATAGTTTTATACAGACTTGCGGTGAAGCCTGTATTTACAAGAAAGTGAGTGGGAGCACTACATCATTTCTGATAAGTATATGTGCATGACATATTGTTGATCGGAAATAATGTAGAATTATTCTGCAAAGCATAAAGGAGTGTTTGAAAGGAGTTTTTTCAAAGAAAGACCTCGGAGAAGCTGCTTACATATTGAGCATTAAGATCTACAGAGATAGATCAAGACGCTTGATAAGTTTTTCAAGAAGTACATACCTTGACAAGATTTTGAAGTAGCTCAAAATGGAACAGTCAAAGAAAGAGTTCTTGCCTGTGTTACAAGGTGTGAAATTGAGTAAGACTCAAAACTCGACCACGGCAGAAGATAGAAAGAGAATGAAAGTCATTCCCTATGCCTCAGCCATAGGTTCTATAAAGTATGCCATGCTGTGTACCAGATCTATTGTATACCTTGCTCTAAGTTTGGCAAAGGAATACAATTTTGATCTAATAGTAGATCACTGGACAGCGGTCAAGAATATCCTTAGTGAGGACTAAGGAGATGTTTCTCGATTATGGAGGTGATAAAAGAGTTCGTCGTAAAAGTTACATCAGTACAAACTTTTACACTAATCTAGATGACTCTAAGTCGCAAACTGGATACATATTGAAAGTGGGAGCAATTAGCTAGAGTAGCTCCGTGCAGAGCATTGTAGACATAGAATATTTGCAAAATACATACGGCTCTGAATGTGACAGACCTGTTGACTAAACTTCTCTCATGAGCAAAACATGATCATACCTTAGTACTCTTTGGGTGTTAATCACATAGCGATTTGAACTAGATTATTGACTCTAGTAACCCTTTGGGTGTTAATCACATGATGATGTGAACTATGGGTATTAATCACATACAAATGTGAATATTGGTTTTGAATCACATGATGATGTGAACTAGATTATTGACTCTAGTGCAAGTGGGAGACTGAAGGAAATATGCCCTAGAGGCAATAATAAAGTTATTATTTATTTCCTTATTTCATGATAAATGTTTATTATTCATGCTAGAATTGTATTAACCGGAAACATGATACATGTGTGAATACATAGACAAACTAAGTGTCACTAGTATGCCTCTACTTGACTAGCTCATTAATTAAAGATGGTTATGTTTCCTAGCCATGGACAAAGACTTGTCATTTGATTAACGGGATCACATCATTAGGAGAATGATGTGATTGACTTGACCCATTCCGTTAGCTTAGCACTTGATCGTTTAGTATGTTGCTATTGCTTTCTTCATGACTTATACATGTTCCTATGACTATGAGATTATGCAACTCCGGTTTACTGGAGGAACACTTTGTGTGCTACCAAACGTCACAACGTAACTAGGTGATTATAAAGGAGCTCTACAGGTGTCTCCAAAGGTACATGTTGGGTTGGCGTATTTCGAGATTAGGATTTGTCACTCCGATTGTCGGAGAGGTATCTCTGGGCCCTCTCGGTAATGAACATCACTTAAGCCTTGCAAGCATTGCAACTAATGAGTTAGTTGTGAGATTATGTATTACGGAACGAGTAAAGAGACTTGCCGGTAACGAGATTGAACTAGGTATTGAGATACCGATGATCGAATCTCGGGCAAGTAACATACCGATAACAAAGGGAACAACGTATGTTGTTATGCGGTTTGACCGATAAAGATCTTCGTAGAATATGTAGGAGCCAATATGAGCATCCAGGTTCCGGTATTGGTTATTAACCGGAAACGGTTCTCGGTCATGTCTACATAGTTCTCGAACCCGTAGGGTCCGCACGCTTAAGGTTTCGATGACAGTTATATTATGAGTTTATGAGTTTTGATGTACCGAAGGAGTTCGGAGTCCCAGAATAGATTGGGGACATGACGAGGAGTCTCGAAATGGTCGAGACGTAAAGATCGATATATTGGACGACTATATTCGGACTTCGGAAAGGTTCCGAGTGATTCGGGTATTTATCGGAGTACCGGAGAGTTACGGGAATTCGCCGGGGAGAAGTATTGCGCCTTATTGGGCCATACGGGAAAGAGAGAGGGGCTGTCTAGGGCAGGCCGCGTGCCCTCCAAGGCCTAGTCCGAATTGGACTAGGGGGAGGGCCGCACCCCCTCCTTCCTTCCCTTCTCTCTTCCCCTTCCTTCTCTCCTACTCCTACTAGGAAAGGAGGAGTCCTACTCCCGGTGGGAATAGGACTCCCCCCATGGGCGCGCCTCCTCCTCCTTGGCCGGCCCTCCTCCCCTTGCTCCTTTATATACGGGGGTAGGGGGCACCCCATAACACACAAGTTGATCTACGAATCGTTCCTTAGCCGTGTGCGGTGCCCTCCTCCACCATATTCCACTTCGGTCATATCGTCGCGGAGTTTAGGCGAAGCCCTGCGCCGGTAGAACATCATCATCGTCACCACGCCATCATGCTGACGGAACTCATCCCCGACGCTTTCCTGGATCGGAGCCCGGGGATCGTCATCGAGCTGAACGTGTGCTGAACTCGGAGGTGCCGTACGTTCGGTACTTGGATCGGTCGGATCGTGAAGACGTACGACTACATCAACCGCGTTGTCATAACGCTTCCGCTTACGGTCTACGAGGGTACGTGGACAATGCTCTCCCCTCTCGTTTCTATGCCATCACCATGATCTTGCATGTGCGTAGGAATTTTTTTTTGAAATTACTACGTTCCCCAACAGATGCCGCCCCAGAATAGGAAGACAGTCCGGACGACGATGTCACGCCCAATATGCGATACTATCCTAAAGAGACTCGAAGGTAACACCCAGGATAGAACCGCATATTGAAACGCTTTTGCAAGGTGGATATCATTACATCAACATTACATTATAGATGGGGATACATACAAGAGGCATACAATGCCACACGAATACAACATCATCTTACATAAGAACACCATCTGACTACGGATGAAACACAAACAGAAACTCAAACGACATCCACCCTGCTAGCCCAGGCTGCCGACCTGGAACCTATCCCCTGATTGAAGAAGAAGCAGAAGAACAACTCCAAAACAAGCAAACATCGCTCTCGCGTCATGATCATCGCATAACCTGTACCTGCAACTGTTGTTGTAGTAAACTGTGAGCCACGAGGACTCAGCAATCCCATTACCATGGGTATCAAGACTAGCAAGGCTTAAAGGGAAAGGAAGGGGGGGGGGGGTAAAGTGGTGAGGTTACTGCAACGACTAAGCATGATATGGTGGCTAACATACGCAAATAAGAGCGAGAAGAGAGCAAAGGAATGGTCGTGAAGCTAGTAATGATCAAGAAGTGATCCTGAACTCCTGCTTACGTCAAACATAACCCAAAACCGCGTTCACTTCCCGGACCCCGCTGAAAAGAGACCATCACGGCTACACATGCGTTTGATGCATTTTAATTCGGATCTAGTGTCAAGTTATCTACAACCGGACATTAACAAATTCCCATCTGCCGCATAACCGTGGGCACGACTTTCGAAAGTTTATACCCTTCAGGGGTGTCCCAACTTAGCCCATAATAAGCTCTCACGATCAATGAAGGATATACCTTCTCCCAGGAAGACCCGATCAGACTCGGAATCCTGATTTACAAGACATTTCGATAATGGTAAAACAAGACCAGCAAAGCCGCCCGATGCGCCGACAATCCCGATAGGAGCTGCATATATCTCGTTCTCAGGGCAGCACCAGATAAGTCAAGCTACGAGTAAAACCAGACCTCGAGTTTCCCCGAGGGGGCCCCGCAGGCTGCTCGGTTCGGACCAGCACTTAGAGAAGCACTGGCCCGGGGGGGGGGGTAAAATAAAGATGACCCTTGGGTTAATTACTCCCAAGGGAAATATAGGTGGTGGTGAGGCAAATGGTAAAACCAATGTTGGGCCTTGCTGGAGGAGTTTTATTCAAAGCGAACTGTCGAGGGGCTCCCATAAATCACCCAACCGCATTAGAAACGTAAAATCCGGGAACATAACACCGGTATGACGGAAACTAGGGCGGCAAGAGTGGAACAAAACACCAGGCATAAGGCCGAGCCTTCCACCCTTTACCAAGTATATAGATGCATTAATAATATAAGAGATATTGTGATATCCCAACATAATTCTGTCCACCATGGTGCAATCTTCAACTTCACCTGCAACTAACAATGCTATAAGAGGGGCTGAGCAGAAGCGGTAACATAGCCAAGCAATGGTTTACTAGGAAGGGTGTCAAAAGTTAGAGGTTCATGGCAATTTGGGGAGGCTTGAAGGACAGGTGATAGGAAGCGCAGCATAGCGATAGAACGAAACAACTAGCATGGCAATGATAGTAGTGATATCCAGGGTAGCGGTCATCTTGCCTGAAATCCCGCTAGGAAGAAGAACGAGTCCATGAAGAATATGAAAGACGAACCAAGCGTAGACGAACGAATCCTCACGAACACAACGAAACGGGAACTATCGAGAAGAAGCACACAACATGGTAAACACACCACACATGAACAATTCACGATGCACAACCAAGCATGATTCATGACAAGACTACATGAAGCTACTCATGGCAAGAGATGATGCCAACAAGAGCAACACATCAAGGCAAGTTTAAATGAGGCCGAGAACAACATATAACAATTCCGGTAAGTCCTCATATGCAAATTTCGAAATTGGTCCAGATCTGAATAAACCTTATGTTCAAGTTGTTAAACAGCAAGTTAAGATGCACCAAGATGATCTACACGAGATTCTAGTCAAGTTACATATAAAGTTCATTTAATTCGGAGCTACGACCTAGAAGATATGAGCAAAAGAAGTCAAACATGGCATTGATTCAAAATACACCCAAACATCAAGCAAAAACCTCAAAACAAGGATGCAACATGATAATATGAAACTACATGCAAAATCAAGCAAGTTTCATATAGACCACACTCAAAACGGAGCAACGGTTCAACACATACACTTTATACAAGTTTAAAGGACAAGCTGTCCAAAACAGCAACTAGACATTTTGCAAGCATCAAAACAATATGCTACAGCACCTTAACAAGAAACCAAAAGGCATGGACATGATGTAAAGGTAAATCATAACAAAACATGAACACTGAGCTATCTCCAGAAATCACTAGAACATGCTCCAAAACACATGGCAAGATTGCAAATAATAACAGTTTCAGGCTTTGCAGAAATAACATCAGGTTGCAATGTTTAGAGCTGTCAAACAACATGTTACAGGAATTTAACATGGCAAATAAAGTCAGGGCATGAATCTACTAATTGCATAGAACAAAAGTCCTTTACTGACCATGAGCCAAAAAGGATCAGAAGATATGATGGCACCCATGTAAACATGGCAAATGATATGACAGATTTAAACATGGCAGGAACAACAATAAGTAGGCATGTTGGTGAGCTTGTACCACTCATCACAGATCAATACATGGCATGCCCAGGCAACCAACAGTAAGAAGACATGTTGATGAGGCTAAACATGGCAATAGCAAGTTCATAGGGTGCATGGATCACTAAGAACAATCATGGCAACAACTGAATTTAATGTTAACAGGCTGACAACAACATTATTTAGCAATTTGAGAGCAAGATTGCGACAAGCTACAGCAGGCTATAAATGCAACCAGGGGCATGGATGGGTAGAGCATGACATGTATAACAAAACATCCTTAGTGAACATCTCCAGATTATGCATAGAATGACTTGTAGAAGCAGGTTTACATAGCATCATAATGTAACAGATTCAGCCTAGCAAAACAGCAACAGCAAGTACCCTACTTAGCAAGCTTGATGCACTCAGTACACAACTCACAAAATACAAGACAAGCACCCCTGTAAATATGGCATGATGTAGTAAAAAACACATGTAGAGCTCATGCCCATAGAATGCACACATAAAATGCAACGAAAAAGACAAATCACCAAGTTATAACAGTTTCAGCAGATTAACATCATATAGCACTCTTGCAATGATGATTCAGGCATCAATATGAACTCAAACAAGCATGACATAATGGAATGAAATGAAGAGCATCTCACAGCGAACATTTTGACATATTACACGCACGAAACGGAGCAGTATGCATGGAGTTATGATGCGATGAACAGAGGCATAAAATGCTGCAGATTCGGGGACTTAGATGAAATCTCACCCTCTGGATCAGATCTAGGTTTTGCACGGATGTCGATGCAGGGCCGGAGAAGATCGCCGGAGAAGCTGCCGGAGAGGAGGGAGATGGCCGAAGTGGAGGGAGGCTGCGGCCGGGCTCGGGGTTGCCGGATCCGGCCTTCCCGTGGCCGGATCTGGCCGGAGACGGCGAAGAGGAGGCGAGGCGGAGGGGCTCCGGCGGCGGAGGCGGCCGGGCGGAGGAGGCTGGGCGGCGGCACGGATCGGGGCCGGGGAGGCGCTCCGGCGTGGCGACGAAGGACGGCGCGGCGGCCTGGATCGGCGACGGGCGGCGTGCGCGCCGGCAGATCGCGGACGGCGGCGCGGGCAGGCGGGCGAGGCGCCCGAGGCGCGGCCCAGATGCAGCCCGGGGCGGGCCGGCCTCGGGCCCCGGCGGGCTGGTGGCGGCGCGGGAGGACGGAGCGCCACGTGGCAGCTGGAGACTGGCTGCGGGTGGCAGCATGGGCTTCGTCCGGTCCGGGACGGACATGTCCGGCGGACGAGAGGAGCGGGGCTAGGGTTTCGGGAGGATTTGCTCCGCGAATTTCGAGGGAGGGGGCTATTTATAGATTCTGGGAGCTAGGAGAGTCCAAATGAGGAGCGGTTTTCATCCACGCGATCATGATCGAACGACCGAGAGCATGGACGAGGTTTGGATGGGTTTTGGGCCACTTTGGAGGGGTGTTGGGATGCAACACAAATAGGGCTTTTATGGTTACCCGGTTAACCGTTGGAGTATCAAACGGACTCCAAATGGCACGAAACTTGACAGGCGGTCTACCGGTGCTATACCAAGGCCGCTTGGCAAACCTCGGGCCATTCCGAGAAAGTTTAACACCCGCTCACAACAGGAGACAAAAAGGGAGACGCCAGAGGACATAGGAGTGCCGGATTGCAAAACGGAACAACGGGGAAAATGCTCGGATGCATGAGACGAACACGTATGCAATGCAATGCACATGATGACATGATAAAATGCAACACGCAAGCAAATGACATGGCAACGATGGCGAATAACTGGCAGACACCTGGCGCATCGAATCCGGGGCGTTACAACACTCCTCCACTAACAAGAGATCTCGTCCCGAGATCTTAGGACCGCGACGAAGGGGAAAAGGAAGAGGTGAAACAAGAACTCAAGAGAAGAAGCGAAGAATCGAGAGCACTCGAGAAGAAGAGAGGAACGACGAGAATGACGAGAATCGAAAGCTCACGGAATCAGATAGACTATAAAACCACTCCGGTTAGAACGAGATAAGAAACGAATAAGACTGAAGGATTTAGGCAGCACTCCGGCTGAACAATGGAAGGACTAGAACATGGACTTCACAAGATGGGATGACACTTGACGAGGTGAACAACACAATGCCTCTGGAAGAATTGAAAGAATTGAATGAAAAGAACTTAGAAGGAAGGGTTGAACGGAGTTGCTGAGAGAATGAACAACGAAAAGACTAAGCTTGTTGTGGTCTTATAGGTAACAACTCAAGATCACAAGGTTATAACCGGCCACAAACGGAAATGATTGGATAGCTGAGAAGAACGAAGAAATGCAAAACTCCACTTCAAAAGAATACAGAGAATTAATTACACTTGGAGACGCAAGAAGAAAAGATACTTGAACTCCACCAACAAAATATTGATGAACTCTTGAAGAATGAATTAAATCATGAAGAACCACCATGAAGAACTCCGTTGACAAAAGGATGGTGAGATAGAATGAAGGATGAAAGAATAAGATTAAATCTTACGATGATTTAGATGGAGGTTCCGACGATGGCCGAGGAAATTTGAACTTTGGGAAAGAAAAGATGGAGAACACTTGGAACTAGAATTTATTCATCAAGAACAAACTCTGAAGGAAGGGATTACTCACTTGGATGAAATAAGAATAAGATTTATTGTATGCTGATCCTTCATCATATTAAATTGATGACAAGCAAAGGATTTTGCATACCACTTATTCTTCTTGAAAAGGATTGAGAAGTGACATGTCGCAAACTTGAGAAGGTCTTCCTGAGCCACCGGTAGGATTCGAAAGAATGAATGGATTAATATGATGATAAAAGAAAAAGAATCTTGAACGAACCACCGTAAGAATTCGAAAATGACTAATGAAAGAGAATGAATCACCGGGAAGAATTAGAAGAACAATTATGCTAGAGAGTATTTAGATGCAAAAGAACAAAGAGATCATGAGCTGATTAAAGAACACTTGAACAAAGCACCGGGGTAATTGGATAACGGTAGCTGAAATGTAAGGACGAAGAATACTTCTGGAACGATGGCCTCCGGTGGAAAGAAATGGAAAACAACTCCTGACATACTTCGGATGGGTAAGAAGAGGAATATCTGACAAATGGAATAATTCGAGAGGCTAACAAGAAGCTAGAACCACGAATCTTCGGGAGAACAGGAAAGGTTTAGAGGAAAACTCATCTTCGATCTTCCAATGACGACGAGAAACACCAACAAAATTACTGAGATACTCCAGGAGAATGAAAACCGAAAAGGTTAAGCCAACAATGAAAAATGATTAGAAATTGATCTTGGAAAAGATCTGACTGATGAAAATCATATTTACGTCAAACTTCAAAAAGGATTTGAGAGTAGCTTCGGAAAATTAGAAGAGTCAGGTAAGATCCTGGAAAAAGACCTGTGGGTTAGGGCCCACTAAAGAGAAAAACACCGTTGGAAAGGGATGCTGAGCAGATAGATGATGCACCGGAACAATTGAAATATTTGAATGAGGTCACAACCTCGAATTAATTGGAACACAAACGAATCTCCTGAGATGTCTTGAACTCTGGAATGATTGAATGGCAAGAGGCAAACAAGCAAGGAGAACACTTGATCCAAGGAAAATAATATGATCAACCCGACAAAAAACTTTAATTGAGTCCACCGGAAAGGAAAGAGATGATGAAAGTCAAACGAGACGAGAATTCACCGGTTGAGATAATTTACGAAAGACTGAAGAGGTTCTGCACGAATGAAATTGATGCTCGAAAGAGATTCAAACTCCGGGAAGAAGAGGGTGGGAGGGCGGGAAAACAAAGGCAACTAGAAGGGAGAACCGACGAATATCTTGAAGAGAAAACGCCGGTTGAAAGAAAGCAAAGGATTCGCACGAATAGGATGATACTCGATTATGGACTCCGGCTCCGAGATGAAAAGGGGTGGGCGGATGGGAAAAGAAAACAACTGAGAATAGAGAAATAACTTCGTTGAGAGCAAGCTGATGATTGAACTTGGCAAAGATGAAGAGGCTCGAGTCGACTTGACGAGAAATGCACCGGATGTGAAGAGCCGAGGAACAACGAACGAAAACCAACTGCGTGATCCTAAAGAAAAATTTGAAGGGGGAGAGGAGTAATTCAAAACACCTACGTCAAGATTCCTTACCAGAGCGACGAAGGGGCTGGGGAGTAAAAAGAATTCCTACTCTCCGATATAACTAGACTCCGAAAACAGTTTTCTTCTAGACTCAACAACGGCCAGAATACACGATCAATCAAGGGGGGCTCCTAAGGTCGGTCGAGGCTCTGATACCAACTTTTCATGCCCAATATGCGATGCTATCCTAAATAGACTCGAAGGTCCCACCCAAGATAGAACCGCATATTGAAACACTTTTGCAAGGTGGATATCATTACATCAACATTACATAATAGATGGGGACACATACAAGAGGCATACAATGCCACACGAATACAAGATCATCTTACATAAGAACACCATCCGACTACGGATGAAACACAAACAGAAACTCAAACGACATCCACCCTACTAGCCCAGACTGCCAACCTGGAACCTATCCCCTGATTGAAGAAGAAGCAGAAGAACAACTCCAAAACAAGCAAACATCGCTCTCGCATCATGATCATCGCATAACCTGTACCTGCAACTGTTGTTGTAGTAAATTGTGAGCCACGAGGACTCAGCAATCCCATTACCATGGGTATCAAGACTAGAAAGGCTTAAAGGGAAAGGAAGGGGGGGGGGTAAAGTGGTGAGGTTACAGCAACGACTAAGCATGATATGGTGGCTAACATACGCAAATAAGAGCGAGAAGAGAGCAAAGGAACGGTCGTGAATCTAGTAATGATCAAGAAGTGATCCTGGACTCCTGCTTACGTCAAACATAACCCAAAACCGTGTTCACTTCCTGGACTCCGCCGAAAAGAGACCATCACGGCTACACACGCGTTTGATGCGTTTTAATTCAGATCTGGTGTCAAGTTATCTACAACCGGACATTAAGAAATTCCCATCTGCCGCATAACCGCAGGCACGGCTTTCGAAAGTTTATACCCTGTAGGGGTGTCCCAACTTAGCCCATGATAAGCTCTCGCAATCAGCGAAGGGTATACCTTCTCCCAGGAAGACCCGATCAGACTCGGAATCCCGGTTTACAAGACATTTCGACAATGGTAAAACAAGACCAGCAAAGCCGCCCGATGCGCCGACAATCCCGATAGGAGCTGCACATATCTCGTTCTGACGGCAACACCAGATAAGTCAAGCTACGAGTAAAACCAGACCTCGAGTTTCCCCGAGGGGGCCCCGCAGGCTGCTCGGTTCGGACCTGCACTTAGAGAAGCACTGCCCAGGGGGGGGCCTAAAATAAAGATGACCCTTGGGTTAATTACTCCCAAGGGAAATGTAGGTGGTGGTGAGGCAAATGGTAGAACCAATGTTGGGCCTTGCTGGAGGAGTTTTATTCAAAGTGAACTGTCAAGGGGGTCCCATAAATCACCCAACCGCATTAGGAACTGAAAATTCGGGAACATAACACCGGTATGACGGAAACTAGGGCGGAAAGAGTGGAACAAAACACCAGGCATAAGGCCGAGCCTTCCACCCTTTACCAAGTATATAGATGCATTAATAATATAAGAGATATTGTGATATCCCAACATAATCCTGTCCACCATGGTGCAATCTTCAACTTCACCTGCAACTAACAACGCTATAAGAGGGGCTGAGCAGAAGCGGTAACATAGCCAAGCAATGGTTTGCTAGGAAGGGTGTCAAAAGTTAGAGGTTCATGGCAATTTGGGGAGGCTTGAAGGATAGGTGATAGGAAGCGCAACATAGCGATAGAACAAAACAACTAGCATGGCAATGATAGTAGTGAGATCCAGGGTAGCGGTCATCTTGCCTGAAATCCCGCTAGGAAGAAGAACGAGTCCATGAAGAATATGAAAGACGAACCAAGCATAGACGAACGAATCCTCACGAACGCAACGAAACAGGAACTATCGAGAAGAAGCACACAACATGGTAAACACACCACACATGAACAATTCATGATGCACAACCAAGCATGATGCACGACAAGACTACATGAAGCTACTCATGGCAAGAGATGATGCAAACAAGAGCAACACATCA
Organism: Triticum aestivum; assembly: GCF_018294505.1. Classification (NCBI taxonomy): domain Eukaryota; kingdom Viridiplantae; phylum Streptophyta; class Magnoliopsida; order Poales; family Poaceae; genus Triticum; species Triticum aestivum. Next base: position 46,078,264 of record NC_057813.1, read on the forward strand.
AGGCAAGTTTAAATGAGACCGGGAACAACATATAACTATTCTGGTAAGTCCTCATATGCAAATTTCGACATTGGTCCAGATCTGAATAAACCTTATGTTCAAGTTGTTAAACAGCAAGTTAAGATGCACCAAGATGATCTACACGAGATTCTAGTCAAGTTACATATAAAGTTCATTTAATTCGGAGCTACGGCCTAGAAGATATGAGCAAAACAAGTCAAACATGGCATTTATTCAAAATACACCCCAAACATCAAGCAAACACCTCAAAACATGGATGCAACATGATAATATGAAACTACATGCAAAATCAAGCAAGTTTCATATAGAGCACACTCAAAACGGAGCAACGGTTCAACACATACACTCTATACAAGTTTAAAGGACAAGCTGTCCAAAACAGCAACTAGACATTTTGCAAGCATCAAAACAATATGCTACAGCACCTTAACAAGAAACCAAAAGGCATGGACATGATGTAAAGGTAAATCATAACAAAACATGAACACTGAGCTATCTCCAGAAATCACTAGAACATGCTCCAAAACACATGGCAAGATTGCAAATAATAACAATTTCAGGCTTTGCAGAAATAACATCAGGTTGCAATGTTTAGAGCTGTCAAACAACATGTTACAGGAATTTAACATGGCAAATAAAGTCAGGGCATGAATCTACTAATTGCATAGAACAAAAGTCCTTTACTGACCATGAGCCAAAAAGGATCAGAAGATATGATGGCACCCATGTAAACATGGCAAATGATATGACAGATTTAAACATGGCAGGAACAACAATAAGTAGGCATGTTGGTGAGCTTGTACCACTCACCACAGATCAATACATGGCATGCCTAGGCAACCAACAGTAAGAAGACATGTTTATGAGGCTAAACATGGCAATAGCAAGTTCATAGGGTGCATGGATCACTAACAACAATCATGGCAACAACTGAACTTAATGTTAACAGGCTGACAGCAACATTATTTAGCAATTTGAGAGCAAGATTGCAACAAGCTACAGCAGGCTATAAATGCAACCAGGGGCATGGATGGGTAGAGCATGACATGTATAACAAAACATCCTTAGTGAACATCTCCAGATTATGCATAGAATGACTTGTAGAAGCAGGTTTACATAGCATCATAATGTAACAGATTCAGCCTAGCAAAACAGCAACAGCAAGTACCCTACTTAGCAAACTTGATGCACTCAGTACACAACTCACAAAATACAAGACAAGCACCCCTGTAAATATGGCATGATGTAGTACAAAACACATGTAGAGCTCATGCCCATAGAATGCACACACAAAATGCAACGAAAAAGACAAATCACCAAGTTATAACAGTTTCAGCAGATTAACATCATATAGCACTCTTGCAACGATGATTCAGGTATCAAGATGAACTTAAACAAGCATGGCACAATGGAATGAAATGAAGAGCATCTCATAACGAACATTTTGACATATTACACGCACGAAATGGAGCAGTATGCATGGAGTTATGATGTGATGAACAGACGCATAAAATGCTGCAGATCCGGGGACAGACGAAATCTCGCCCTCTGGATCAGATCTAGGTTTTGCACGGATGTCGATGCGGGGCCGGAGAAGATCGCCGGAGAAGCTGTCGGAGAGGAGGGAGATGGCCTGAGTGGAGGGACGCGGCGGCCGGGCTCGGGGTCGCCGGATCTGACCCTCCCGTGGCCGGATCTGGCCGGAGACGACGAAGAGGAGGCGAGGCGGAGGGGCTCCGGCGGCCCCGGGTCGGCGGCGGAGGCGACGACGGCGGAGGTGGCTGGGCGGCAGCGCGGATCGGGGCCGGGGAGGCGCTCTGGCGCGGCGACGAAGGACGGTGCGGCGGCGGCGCGGATTGGCGACGGGCGGCGCGTGCGTCGGCGGGTCGTGAACGGCTGTGCGGGCAGGCGGGAGAGGCGCCCAGGGCGCGGCCCAGATGCGGCCCAGGGCGGGCCGGCCTCGGGCCCCGGTGGGCTGGCGGCGGCGCGGGAGGCCGGTGCGCCACGTGGCAGCCGGAGACTGGCTGCGGGCGGCGGCGCGGGCTTCGTCCGGTCCGGGACGGACATGTCCGGCGGATGAAAGGAGCGGGGCTAGGGTTTCGGGAGGATTTGATCCGCGAATTTCGGGGGAGGGGGCTATTTATAGATTCTGGGAGCTAGGAGAGTCCAAATGAGGAGCGGTTTTCGGCCACGCGAGCGTGATCGAACGACCGAGAGCATGGAGGGGGTTTGGATGGGTTTTGGGCCACTTTGGAGGGGTGTTGGGCTGCAACACAAAGAGGGCTTTTACGGTTACCCGGTTAACCATTGGAGTATCAAACGGACTCCAAATGGCACGAAACTTGACAGGCGGTCTACCAGTGCTATACCAAGGCCGCTTGGCAAACCTCGGGCCATCCGAGAAAGTTTAACACCCGCTCAGAACAGGAGACAAAATGAGGGACGCCGGAGGACATAGGAGTGCCGGTTGCAAAACGGAGCAACGGGGAAAATGCTCGGATGCATGAGACGAACACGTATGCAATGCAATGCACATGATGACTTGATAAAATGCAACACGCAAGCAAATGACATGGCAACGACGGTGAATAACTGGCAGACACCTGGCGCATCGAATCCGGGGCATTACAGACGATGCATTCATCATCCCGGATGAACAAGTGGAATGAGACAACCTCCACAAAAAGCTTATGGCCACCGCAAGAAGTCTAGAAAAGCAGAAGCAACGGCTGAAGGCCGCACAGGAAAAGCTAAGTCACAGATGGAATAAGGTGGTAGACACTGAAGAAAGATATGGCGATGACCGCCATACGAAAAGCTATCCGAAGCGCAAGCTACTGCCAGAATTCGACGACGCGGCCGTTCCACCAAAAGAAAATTCGACCAAAAAACCAGACGTACCGCCTCACAACCATAACATAGCAGCCGCGGACACTGCGCATGATCCACGTGAGCATCTGGATAAAAAGACCGGTGCAGCCAGGTCCATATATGGATCTAGAAGACACACCCCAACGCAGGACTATGGTCACCCAAACGCTCGTAAAAGCCAGATACCAGTTCGGAATCAACCCCGAACACAAAAACAGCCGACTACATGCCACAATGCGTCCAGATACAGAGGGGCTGCTCACCCCCTGTGTTTCACCAAAGAAGTGCTGGACCATGAATTCCCACAAGGCTTTAAACCTATGAACATAGAAGCATACGATGGCATGACAGACCCAGGGGTCTGGATCGAGGATTTTATCCTGCATATTCACATGGCTCGTGGGGATGACCTCCACGCCATCAAATACCTTCCCCTCAAGTTGAAGGGACCAGCTCTACACTAGTTGAAAAACCTCCCCGAAAGCTCAATTGGGAGTTGGGAGGAACTCGAAGACGCTTTCAGGGCCAATTTTCAAGGGACTTATGTCCGGCCTCCGAATGCAGACGATCTAAGTCACATAATCCAATAGCCCGGAGAGTCCGCCCGCAAGCTTTGGAATAGATTCCTCACTAAGAAGAATCAAATTGTCGACTGTCCGGACGCTGAAGCCTTAGCGGCTTTCAAACACAGCATCCGTGACGAATGGCTCGCCCGACACCTCGGCCAAGAAAAGCCAAGGACAATAGCAGCCTTAACAAGCCTTATGACCCGTTTTTACGCGGGTGAGGATAGCTGGTTGGCCCGTAAAGGCACCAGCGACCCCAGCACATCGGAACTAAGGGATGGCAATGGGAAGCCACAGCGTAATAAAAACAAATGCCAAAACAAGGAAGAGAGCCCGGACAACACGAGGTCAACACCGAATTCAGGGGCTCTCGACCTGATCAGCAAAAGAAGCCATTCAAAGGCAGTAAAGATGGACTGTCCGGTCTGAACAGAGTCCTGGACAGACTATGCCAAATTCATGGCACCCCGGAGAAACCTGCGAACCACACCCATAGAGAGTGCTGGGTCTTCAAGCAGGCCGACAAATTAAATGCCGAACACAAGGGGAGGGGCACACCAAGCGAAGACGAGGATGAACCTCACCAGCCGAACACTGGGGTACAGAAAAAATTCCCGCCAGGGGTTAAAACAGTAAACATGATCCACACGACTCACACATCCACGAGAGGGCATGAACGTGCGCCCATAGAAGCGCACGATGTAGAGCCTGTCGTGCCCACGTCTCACTACTGGAAGTCTCATCCGATCTCTTTTGATCACACGGACGGCCGAACTATAATTCGGCGAGAAGGATCACAGGCCTTGGTGCTTGACCCAATAATTGACGGATACCGTCTCACGCATGTCCTCATGGACGGCGGCAGTGGTCTCAATTTAATATACGAAGACACTGTCCGCAGAATGGGGATAGACCCATCCAGAATTAAACAAAGCAACACCACCTTTGAAGGGGTGATACCAGGCGTTGCAGCCTGCGCCAGGGGCTCCGTCGTGCTGGAAGTAACATTCGGCTCCCCAGGCAACTCCAGAAGCGAAGAGCTGCTCTTCACTATCGCACCCTTCCAAAGCACCTATCACGCATTGCTAGGAAGAACAGCCTTCGCCCGCTTCAACGCATTGCCGCACTATGGCCACCTTACACTCAAGATGCCCGGTCCCCATGGCGTCATCAACGTTAGCGGAATCATAAAGCGCCCTTCACGCGCAGAGGAATACGCGACGGCCCTCTAGTTTTAGAAAAGATGATTGGTCATTACTACCACATACACGGTTAGACGAGTCCGGTAGCCCGGGTAAATTCAAATAGGGCACTGTATATGTAATCCCATAAGGGAAACCAGGGGCTGTCTATATTTAATACAGCCCCACGCTTGGCTCGACCTTATTGGCAGGCCAACAACTTACACTCTTATTATTAATCGCATACTTACGTTGCACCCTCCTATGAGTTTTTCTTTTTTATAGACAATGTTGGGTATATAACTATTTGTGTAAGCCGCCCAGGAGGGGCCGGGTTACGCAAAGAAGATTCACCAGAGAGAAGCCCAAGACTAAAGTATGAAGTTGGCGGTTCATAAAGAGCTTAAGGCCCACGGGCGACTTAAGGCCCGTTGTAGTAAACCGCCATAGTAATATACTTGTATCATAAGGTAGACTTAACTAATCACCGAGCCAGACATTATGTATAAGCCGGCCGGGACTCTGTAAGCCGCAGGGCGTCAACCCGTGTATATAAGGGGACGACCTGCGGGCGACTTAGGGCAAGAAAACAACCCATCGAGAGCCAGGCATAGCGTATCTCGCTCCCTGGTCATCGAAACATCAATACCAACCCAACTAGACATAGGCCTTACCTTCACCATAAGGGGCCGAACTAGTATAAACCTCTCGTGTCCTTTGTCCCGATTAACCCCTTCAAGCTTCCTAGTTGCGATGGCTCCACAACTAAGTCCTTTCACGAGGACATCTGATGTGACAATTCCATGACAGTTGGCGCCCACCGTGGGGCCAACGCACGGTGGATTTGAGTTCTTGAAGGGCAACTTCGAAGGGCTCAAGCGATACGTAGTGGGCCGGATGACCAAGAGTCGTCGCGGCAAGATCTACATCGACGACAAAGGCTGGGGCCCCGACATCGGTTCAATTGAGTGCGGGTATCGGTTCCCCTTTGGAGGGATCCACGTCTTCATCGGCCGGATCGGTGAGCCGGGGCCTGAGCCGGACAACTGCACCGACCTCGTCGAGACGGCTCAGCGTGCAAAACCCGCCCGAGTTCAAACTGGCATGAAGCGTGTCTTTGTGGGCTGCATCCACGGAGAAGAACTTTCTGAAGGTCCTAAAAATCGTGGTGAGACGGCCGTCCACTCTGACGGTGATTCGTCCACCGGTTCAACAGATTCTTTGTGTTAAGTTCAAGATGGTGCGCTCGGGGGCTGTTCCGATGGCCTTAGTATTTCGGACCTCTGTGAGTCGCCAAATTGGGCAGGAGTCTTTATGGCTGGGACTCAACCCGGACAAAACTCTACAGCCGCGGCTGCAATTACTTCCGGGTTAGGAGCAGCCGGGGCAGGAGGCCCTGTGCGCCCACCGGCTCAAGTACTGATAGACCTCACGGACAAGCTTACGACCCTGTTAACCACCACGGTTATCCCTGCAAACAAAAATGAGCACGACGTGGAGGTAGCACGGGTATGTTAGGAGATAGCTCAGGCCAAGGAGGCCTTAGCGGCTGAGGATACTAGGCTAGCTACGGAGCAGGCGACTCTTGACGCCCGGGCACAACGGTTGCAGTCAGAGGCTTACCAGCTCACGATGAGTTTAAACGTGTCCAATGAGGTAATGAGGAGGAGACACCAGAAGACCCAATCCCAGTTGCCTCCGAATTATGACCCTAGGGTTCTTTTTGCTACACCCGGAGCCGGCCCAAGTAACCCGCCCGATGCTAATCAGTTTATGACATCCGGAGCGGGAGGACCGGCTCAGCGTCGGGAGATGCCACCTCCTCACATGGGCATGGCACCGCCGCGTTATGTGCCGGTACCGGAGGGTCACTTTTCCAACCCCATGGAGAACTTAATCGCAGCATCAGCGCGTCTGGCGGCTCTTCCAGTGGATGGCGATAACCCGACAGCGGTGGAGACCCGGAGGATCAGGGAACTTGTTCAGACAGCCCTGGCTCAGCAAGAGACCTATTCTTATAATCGGGATAGATTTCATTCAGCTCCTCCGCCTTGGTTAGCACCGCCTCGTCAGAACTAGAGTCTGAGTTACAACAGACACATAGGATCTGAAGTTTTGTCACGCAACTTCCAACGCCGTGACCAACATGGAGACTATAACCCGGTGCAAGATGAGTACGTCAGGAGAAAGAGTGAGCGGCTCAGCTGGCGGCTCAACAGACGACACGTCAGGATATGCCAGGGTATCCAACGACTTCTACTGATACGGGAACAGCCACCAGAGCCGGTGGCTCTTCTTGTTTGGTACCGGCTTTGCGCAATGTGCGCCTGCCCAAAGATTTCAAGGGACCTCGAAAGGTGCCGAATTACACGGCCTACTTACAGCCTGAAGCATGGATCGAGAGTCATGAGATGGCCATGGAACTGTTGGAGGTTAGTGACGCGGTAATGGCTAAATATTTTACCATGATGTTAGATGGAACGGCCCGGTCTTGGTTTAAAGGTTTACCACCCGATTCCATTGGTTCGTGGGAAGAGCTAAAGGCCCGTTTCATCCGGAACTTCAAAGACACCTGTAAGCAATCTATGACGATCATGGACTTGACGAATTGTAAGAAGGGGGAAGGTGAATCTACCACCCATTGGGTACGCCGGGTCAAGGAGATAATTCATTCATCTAATAAGATGGATGCCGGCTCTGCAGTCCTTATATTAGAAAGGAATTGCAGCTTCAAGCCGCTAAGGCATAAATTAGGGCGCCTTAAACGTGACTACAAGGATATGGGTATGCTAATGGCTGCTCTGGTCAAATATGCCGATTCTGATAGTACCAAGGATCCCGAGTCTGACGGTGAAAAGACAGGGAAGGGAAAACGGAATGACAGTAGAAAGGGCCAACTGCACAACCCGGAGAATCAAAATAGCAATAAGCGTAAAGCGGATGATAGCCTGGAACTTGTGGCCAACATTAATGCACAAGGCAATAATCAGAGACATAAGGGTAAGTGGCCTCGATCCGGTGGGATATACACTTTTCTTCATAGTTTATGGAGCCTAGGCGGCTTTGCTAAGTGATATCCGGCCATGGGATATAACTCATCTTCGGCTTTACTATCCTTGGGCCACCGGCTCTTATGATATATATGTTTTTTTGACAATATACATATTATATAAAGTAATAAAGCAGGACCTTTGTCCTTTTTTCACCCTCAAAGAAGTGTATATGTCTTTTTGACAGGTGGTGGAAACAACCAATAGGGACCGAATCATATCTGAATCCGGCTTTACCTTTGGTCCGGCTTATGATCATATCTGAATCTAGCCATGGTCATTTGGGGGCTTCCTATTCAAACATAGGTCGTATCCGAACCAAAGAGAACATAGTTGTCGATACCCACTTGATCGGCATACTTGCCAAACCTACTTGGGGACTTCTTGATCATATTTGAATCACAACCTAACCCCTTTAGGTCTGACGTGGATCGTATACGAATCAGTGTCATTAAACAAATCCTATGGTCACTTGGGGGCTTCCTGTTCAAACATAGGTCGTATTCGAACCAAAGAGAACATAGTTGTCGATACCCACTTGATCGGCATCGCCAAGCCACTAGGGGCTATACGATCGTATCCGAATCTTAGCTTAACCCCTTTGGAACGGGTTACTGATCATATCCGAATCAGAAGCCTGTAAAGTATTTAGATTATCCTAAAACCTTGTGGAAAGCATTATGAGATGTTTTTTGTCTTGCCGGTTTAATATTCATCGCCCCAGGTCGTTAAGTGCCAGGTGAACATCATATGAGCCGGAAAGATTATCCAAGGATCGCAGGTATGCTATTATGCTTAGATTTAACAAAATATGGTCATAAACCAGCCTGTATATCAAACGGTTGGTTTGTGTCCCAGTTATCAACACTTTCTGTGCAGAATAAGGCGAGCAGAATTTAAAACGCCAAAGAAATAAAGCCAGAAATATACAGCCACGGCGGCTTACGGAAAGAAGCGGTAAGAGCATGCACGAAGGCATGACGAGCATTGGGAGTTCTTTCTACCCTATTACAAGACTCCCCGAGTCTGAATTGACGAAGCATTGTTTTTTGGCCAAACACCTGGCGATTCATTCCTTCGGCGGGCTTGAGGGCTCCGGGTTATCCTTCTCCGCTTCTCCGTCGGCTATTTTGTCCTGGAAAATTGATGAGGCCCAATCAATGCCGCTCAAAGCTTCAAACTCAGCTTCATCTATTAAACCGGCCGGGTCTACTTCAGGAGTGAAAGTATGCTTACGAATTGGAGGGATCAGACTGATTTGATCATATGGAGCATTTGGGATTCTCCGGTTTTCACTGTCATAAGCCGGCGCATACTTGCTAAGGTCAGTGTCGTTTCCAATAAGGGTTGCCACCGGACGTATGGTTCTGACACAGGCAGTGAAATCATGGTCATCAAATGCAGTGTCGTCTTCCTTCAGACTTGGGTACCCAAGGGCAAGGTCGGCCGGGTCTAGTTCTGGGAGCCATGCTTTAGCCCGACTCAGTGCGGCCACAGCACCGGCTCTTGGGGACGCCCGCCTTAAGTCTTGGATCTGCTGAGGAAGAAAGGCGAGGCTCTTCAAAACGTCTTGCAGAAGGCGAGGATGTGGAGTTGATAAGGCTACAATGGCCAAAGCGTGTTGTGACCCGGAGTACAGCTGTTCCACTAAGGTGTAAATTGCTTTGAGCTTGATCTGCATGTTTTGCTTCAGATTGGTACTCCTGGAGCCTGTAAGTGCATAAACATAACCGTCAGCCGAAAGTAATTAATGCAATAGTCATTATAAGGCTACAATGTTTAAATATGTTTCACAATAACTTACCGAAGATGGCTGAGGCCATTTGAGATATTTGCTGTTTTAAGTCGGTCAGCTCGGTTGTTGCTTCTGCAAGAGATGCTTCGGCTGTTTCGGCCCGAGTCACCAGGGAAGCCTTCTCATCAGCCCAAGTTTTCTTCTCCGAATCAAATTTCTTCTTTAGTTTCTCATTTTCAGAGACACTGAATTCAAATTTGGAGTTAGCCTTCTGTGTCTCAAGTTCTTGAGTTTTCAGACGACTCTTCAAGACCGCAAGCTCTGATTCAAACTGACTTATGGTAGCCTGCATTAACACCAGGTTATGGTAAGGATTATAAGGTAACATTAAAGTCTCAAGCACCTTACGAGTAAAGATACTTGACACTTGGGGGCTAATGTATGCTGAAGAATTTTTACCTTATATTACCAGGTCACATATATTAAAGTCACAAGCACCTTACAAGTAAAGATACTTGACACTTGGGGGCTAATGTATGTTGCAAAATTTAAAAACCTTATGTTATAACCGGGTTAAGTAAATTCTTCTTGAGCCAGATAAGTTAACAGGTACAACAGATTTCTAAAGTTTACAACATATTTGTTCAATAAGCAATAGACTTGGGGGCTGGTACAGTATGTAAGACTCAGGTAAACAGTATAAGTAATACCTCAGATCTGTGCTATATTTGTTTCACCATGTCAATTTCCAGGTCACGGCTATTATGCACTTGATTCAGATAGCCCGAGACTATATCACCAATGCTTAAGTGAGTATAATCAGTAATGTCCTGCTTGGCCTATCAGCGTTGGGCAAATTCTTCCTTGGTGCTACATTTGGCAAGGACGGTAGGCCGTCCAGGTTCAACAAACTGAGACTTCACAATATCAACTTCCGGTTCATTTGTTTTGACCGGGCTAGGAGTTTCCGGGTCACTTGTGTGGAGAGTTTCTTCAGCAGGTGGATCAGAAGTTGGCATTGGAATATCAGAAGTCGGGTCTGGCGGTGGCTGATGGGCAGAGCTGTCTGGAGCAGATGCATTAATCACCGATTCAGCTACGACCGGTTCTTCGGATGGCTTATTCTTCTTTTCCCGTTTACTGGGCTTCACTTGCATGCTGTTAACAAAAGCAGAAGGATGAATATGCAAGCATAGGTAAAGTAAAAGTGCATAAGATCACATTACCCGGGAGCAGTTTTGAAAGTCGGCATGTTTGACTGCATGGATTCACCGGAAGAAGGAGAAGTATCCTGATAATTGGAGTCGGACGAATTAAGAGGATGACGAATTAAGCCCATTAAAGGTAAAACAGAACGTAAGTCGGAGATAACCTCAGTCCGACGCTTCCTGGTTACGTCAGGTAAGCCGGAGGAAAGTTCTGCATCCTTGTTGTTCCGAGTCTGCCTCCGGCTCTCAAGCTGTTGTGGCTTCAAAAGAAATTGAGGATCTTGATAAGCAAGTGCATGTGAAAATCTTACTTTCCGGGTCACCCTTCGGATCTTTTGCTTTGGCAAAGGCTCTAAGTCGGAGGAGATTATAGTTACCTCTTCATTGGCTGCTCGACTGTTCCCCGTATCCTCCTAAAGGGATAAAATGTCAGACAGGTGATAAGAAGGGACTTCAGAAAATTTAAAGATTACCTCTTCCTCATCCGAAGAGCTATCCTCCAATTTGAGTAAGTCCGAGGCGCTGGGTTTCTTCTTCTTTGAGGTTCCTACCTTGGCGGCTTTCCTTTCAGCTTTCTTGGTCGTCCTGGCCTATTTGACAGCTTCATGGTCATATTTGGCTTTACAGAAGTCATCACCGGCCTGTGGAAAGAGTTAAAGAATTATGAGTATCAAGAAAGGTATAATGTATCCGTAAACATTTGTTATGATTGATAACTTACCGCAGGGGTCGGGTTATTCTTGCAAAATGGAAGCAAGCCGAAGGCGTTGCTCGTCACAGTGCCTTCCTTCAGCAGTGACTGGGTCGTAGCATCCACTAGGTCATCTGGTAGGTCGTCAGGGCTATGGCGTAATGGATCATTCTTTTCGCCTGTATAAGTACACATTAAGCCGGGACAGCGGCTTAATGGAAGTATTCGCCAAGTGACCCAGACTCGGACCAGGTCTATGCCATTTAAACCATTTCCCAAGAGAGCTTTAATCTTCTTGATGTTGGAATTGAGAGGCACGCGTTCAAGGGTTGTCAGCTTGTCTGGTAGCGGATGGTTAGACTCAAGGCGCAGGGCGCGAAAGCCGGGCAGAGGTTTTTCATCAGCCGGAGAAGTGTCCTGACAGTAGAACCACGTCTGGTTCCAAGATTTGGGGTGACTCGGCAACTCAGCATAAGGGAAAAGACAGTCTCTCCGTCGCTAGATTGAGATGCCGCCAAGCTCAAGACTAGGCCCATTCGCACGTTCATTCTGCTGGTTCATGTAAAAAAGTTCCCTGAACAATAGTAGACTTGGCTCCTCACCCAGGTACACCTCGCAGAAGACTTGAAAATTACAAATATTTGACACGGAATTGGGTCCAATGTCTTGAGGTCTAAGGTCAAAGAAATTCAGAACCTCCCTGAAGAATTTTGAGCCGGGAGGAGCAAATCCACGGCTCATATGATCCGTAAAAATTATTACTTCCCCTGCTTTGGGATGAGGCTTTTCTTCAGACGGGTCAGGGGCACGGTAAGACATGACATCCTTTTTTGGCAGATGCCCAGACTTTACTAACTCAGCTAGTTTGATATTGGTAACTATGGATGAAACCCAATTGCAAGTTACAGGGGCCTTGGTAGCCTTAGGAGCCATCACAGCAGTTGGCCTATGGAAAAACAAGAGTATCTGGTTCAATTTTAACCCGGGAGAAAAATCTTAATTATTTAAGTTGGTGGCTTAATGAGGGGCCTAATGATGTAAGTATGACTGTGCAAACAATACTTAAGCTGCTACAAGTATCAAGTGCAATTCACAATTTTTCCGGGTCATGAGGAGCAATTAAAGTTCTATGCCATTTATTTAGGCCGGACACCTCGACAGTTGTATTTCAGGGCATTTACTAGAAGAGGTTTTCCGGGTGATAAAAGCAGGTTTCACAGATAATAGTTATTACTCTGGATCAAAATAATACTCTAAAAGGATATTTTCTAGACCTAAAACGAGGCAGAGAAGTTCATGCACTCGAAGAGGGTTCTTGAACAAGGGAAAGGAGATCTGTTTTTATGCAAGATCAACACAAACAAGCACTGCAGCAGTTCTATGTAGTTTTCACGATCTAAATAGGGCATGGGAAGGAACTAGCGAGGGTTTGGTGTCGGCCAGTGATGAACACCGACGAACTCAACAAGAACCTAATGCAGATCTGAGAAAGGGAATGAAAGGAACTCACGGATGCGGACGAGCTGCGGAGGTTCACCGTCGATCTCTGGTCAGAGTCAGGCTGATGCAACGGCCTGAGTTGATGAAGACGAGAGGTTCGACGAAGGCGGCGGTAGAGCTCGGGAGGAGGTAAGAGGAAGAAGACGACTGGGGGAAGGACCTAGGTCGCCCTATTTATAAAAGAAGACTGACCGAGAGGGCATGAAAAACGAGGAGATAATATTTATTATCCGGCGGTTCTGGTGCCTCGATTCTCAGGATGGTCAGTAAAGACAAAGATCCGTTGAAGATATGATGGAATAAAAATAAGTTTTATTGAAGATGACGTCACGGTGATTTAACCCGGATCCAGATGATGACGTCACGGCGGGTTAAAATTCTTCGTGCAAAACAAAAGACTGCAGGACAGTCCATAAGGTATTTTAAGATTGACATGAACATGTTCAAATCAATCTGGGGCCTAATGTTGGGGATATAACTATTAGTGTAAGCCGCCCAGGAGGGGCCGGGTTACGCAAAGAAGATTCACCAGAGAGAAGCCCAAGACTAAAGTATGAAGATGGCGGTTCATAAAGAGCTTAAGGCCCACAGGAGACTCAAGGCCCGTTGTAGTAAACCGCCATAGTAATATACTTGTATCATAAGGTAGACTTAACTAATCACCGAGCCGGACATTGTGTATAAGCCGGCCGGGACTCTGTAAGCCGCAGGGCGTCAACCTGTGTATATAAGGGGACGACCTGCGGGCGACTTAGGGCAAGAAAACAACCCATCGAGAGCCAGGCATAGCATATCTCGCTCCCGGGTCATCGAAACATCAATACCAACCCAACTAGACGTAGGCCTTACCTTCACCGTAAGGGGACGAACTAGTATAAACCTCTCGTGTCCTTTGTCCCGATTAACCCCTTCAAGCTTCCTAGTTGCGATGGCTCCACAACTAAGTCCTTTCACGAGGACATCTGACGTGACAATTCCACGACAGACAACGTTCACGCGATACCCTTCCAGGATACGACACAACGGAGATAAAGGCGCAGACGTGCAACAGGGCCCCGTGCAACAGGTTTCTTTTTAGATTAAGCCCCTATGTAAACCTTTTCCACTGCCTCTTGTTGTTTAACCATTCCATGGGTTCTATACCCACAGAGGATACTGCCGTTTTTGGCATTTGGCCACGGCAGACTAAATTGCACGTACCTAGAAATAAAGGGCTTAAAATAGGCTCTTGTCAGCCTATCTTCTTTTACAAAAGACTGAATACCCTCGGGAGTGTTTGGCGTCACGAGTTTGGACATATATGCATCAGCTCCGAATCATGTCTTTGGTCAAAATGTTGGGTTTGCCTGGCTCCTGGGTTTGCCGCCTTACGTTCTGCTATCATCCGGCTAAGGCAGGCCAAAGGAGAACTACTGCGATTATGCCCTGGTTATTCCGGATGAGCGCCTCAGTAGAGAAAGCCGAAAACTGACCGTCATGATACATCGAGAGACTGTTCAACCACTCCAATACTCACCGGAATCCATAAAGACTGTTTCCCGGCCATGTACACATGCGCCCGTATTCGGATGCATGTGGAGGTACTAGGGGCTACATAGTAGCCCCACCATTAGACTCCCATGGCTAAGCGAAAGTGTTACAGCTATATAGTCCGGTTCCCTAGTTCGGCGTGCGATCACCTCCTTAACGGACCAAGACATTGGATCAAGTGTGATTATGCATATTTTTTCGCCAACACCCCCGCATTGTCCGCTAGGGGGCTGAAGCCAACGACTGCTATCTTTCAGACTACTTATACATATAAGAATATCCGCAAAGGGAGGACAATCATACTTCCGGGCAAAAGTATAAACATAGCCTCATAATTAAACTAAACATTGTTTTCTACAATGATCCACTCGAACAAAACACTCTTCGAGCACTGCGCCTCTATCAGGCGGGCACCTTCTGTGACTTGCGCCAAGTAGTGCTTGGCCGGATGTTGGCCTCCCGCCGGATCTTGGCTCGCTATTACAGTGGCCTCCATATCCGTCCAGTAGGCTTTAACGCGGGCTAGAGCCATCTGCACACCCTCTATGCATGCCGACCTTCTCAGGGCGTCAATCCGGGACACTGCTCCAAGGAATTGTTGCACCAAACCAAAGTAGTTGTCCGGCTTAGGCCCCTTCAGCCAAAGATGATCTATTACAGACCGCATTGCAAGTTCGGACAGCCTGTGGAGCTCCGCCATAGCAGCCACCTTCTCATTCAGAGGTAGCGGGCGAGTGGGAGCATTGAACTGCGACCAGAAAAGCTTCTCCACTTCTTCATCGCCTTGACCCTCGAAGAACTTGACAGCGTCAGCTGTACTATTCGCCAAGTCCGCATATGCATCTGCAGGACTCATGCGACCCCCCAGGGGAGCATACTTTGGATCCAAGAACTTCGTCCGCAGTAAGTACGAGCCCCCAGCCACGATTTTGTCAGCTTGTTGGAGCTCCTCCCGCATACTCTGGATCTCGGTCCGCATCTCCTTGGCGGCATTACGTGCCTTATTCTCCTTTTCAAGGAGTGCATACCGGTCGGCGGCATTTTTTAACTCTTCAGCCATTTCGGCTATCTTTTCCTTGCTTCGGCGACGAGCAGCCTGTTCGGCTCTCAACTCTTCGACCGCCTTTAGGGCAGTCGCATTGGTAGCCCGAGCTTGTTCCTTGGCTTGAGCATGTTCCGCCCTCAGGGCCTCCACGGCAGCAGCATCATCTGCAGTGCACACATATTGCACTAATATTATGCCGCTTTGGCATTTTCCTACACATTATAATAAAAACCAAGCACATACCCTGGGACTCCTCAAGCCATTTATTCACCAGCGTGATATCGGCATCGATGGATCCGATTTGCCTCCTCAGTTCGGCAACTTCAACAGACGGGTCGGCTGCCGGATCCTTGCATACCTGCGCACAGGTACGGTGCAGCCATCATTATATGATCCCCCCGTTTGCCGCCTATGGCGAGCAACCAGAGTCTCAGGGGCTACTATCTATAGGGAGCACACCTAGCGCGTGCCTCATAACCAAAAAATTGTGCATTTTTTACATACCTCAAAGCCTTTGAGCAGGCTTGTAAATGCCTCATTCAAACCGCTGGTAGCGGATGAAATCCTCGTGAGCACCATGCTCATTAAAGAGCGGTGCTCCTCCGAGGGCGCGGCTTGCTCCAGACGGCCCGCCAATACGTCCGACCGGACACTGAACTGCGCCGGACCCTTCCCATCGCCCCCCGTAGGAGCCAAACGCTCCGGGCTTAGGGCGGCTGATGTGTTCGCCTCCGGCTTTGGCAGATCCGAACTCCTCCGTGACGACACCTCCGTGTCGCCTGCTTCATGAGGCGAAGAGCTGGGTGGAGTCTCACTCTCCATCATCTCCGGACGAAGGTCCCCCGAAGACGAACTCTGGTGAGAAGAGCTGCTCGCCGGACTACAAAAGAAGAAGTGCTGGTTATGGATCTCGGAGTAACACTACACCTTCGAATTGATGAAGACTTACGGCTCAGTGGAGGGCTGGCCCGTTGGTGGGCATGACGTGGTGAGGGCACCCGTTGCGGCAGAGCCCCTTGGTGATGTTTTCTTCCCTTGCTTGGGCGTCTCCGCCTCCAAATCTTAGGAGGCAGCCCTCTTCTTCCCACGTGGGAAGGAGGCTTCGACCTCCCCTTCCCGACTATCCTCCATATGAGGGTTAGCAATTTCCCCGGTCTGGATGTGCGGCGCATGAAGTTTAGCTTCACTGCCCTTTCCTTCACCTTTCCCTGAAGGGATTTTGCTGAGCGCCCAGTCCAGCATCTTTGCAATGGTTGGACCAGACGGGCCTTCAGAAAGTGGCGCCGGACACCTGATTCTCTTCGCCTTGTCGAGCCATTCCTGGCCGCGGAGTGAGTGTTAGAATAATAATCGTGATAAATATAAATGAAGTATCCAGCTTTAAGGTTGCTTACTTGGGCATCTAGGTGATTGCAGCTTAGGCCCGCATCCTCGGTGGTGTCCGGACACTTTGCTTGTGGTCCAAAGAATAATTTACACATTCCTTCGAGCGCCAAGCCGAAGAAGTGCTTAATAGTCCGCGGACCTTCCGGATTAAACTCCCACATACGGAGAGGCTGATGTTTGCACGACAATATCCACCGGACTAGCATTACTTGAATTACACTGACAAGATTTATGTCCCTCCTAATAAGCTCCCGGATGCGATTCTGCAGTTTTGGTACATCGCCAGCAGGCCCATAACTCCGTCCCACATCGGTCCAAGACGCCAACTGTGATGGAGGGCCTGAGCGGAACTCGGGGACAACTACCCACTTTGTGCCTCTGGGAGCGGTGACATAGAACCATATCCGTTGCCATATGTGGGACACTTCCGAAAAGGAACCCTCTGGCCATGGGGCATCGGCGTTCCTACTTATTATGGCGCCTCCGCACTCCGCATGTCTCCCCTCGATCATCTTCGGCTTCACAATGAAGGTCTTTAGCCATAAGCCGAAGTGTGGGTTGACATGGAGAAAAGCCTCACACACGATAATGAAAGACGAGATATGGAGGATGGCATCTGGAGCCAGATCATGGAAATCCAAGCCATAGTAGAACATAAGCCCCCTCACAAAGGGGTCGAGGGTGAGGCCTAGGCCTCGGAGGAAGTGAGGAGTAAACACGACGCTCTCATTGGGCTCCGGCGTGGGGATGACTTGCCCCGGAGCAGGAAGCCTGTGCTGGATATCGGCAGTCAGGTATCCGACCTCCCTAAGCTTCGCAATATCCTCCTCCTGAATCGAGGAGGCCACCCACCGGCCTGCTGCGTCGGATCCGGACATACTGGAGGATCTGGGGTGTTGGAGCTTAGGCTTTGAGCGATGGAGCTCGAGGTGCGAGAAGGAGCAGGAGAGGTTGAAACAAGGCGTAGGCCTCGACCCCTTTATAAAAGGGATGAATACCAAGAGTCCTCAGCGTGACTGCTTGAGACTTATCTAAAAAGAAACACAGAATTATACCAACAGTCGCCGTGGGCTCGCATATGCCCATATTGATGAAAGATCCCATATTAAGAGGGACACGATCTCTGCTTTGGCAGGACGTGCCAATAAAACTGCCTTGCAATGTGAGTCGAGGTGAAGCAAGAAATGTTGGTTCGTGTTGGACCAGCTCACGATGCAAGGGCACGTCGTACGAAGATTGCCAGTAGAACGGATTTATGCTAAGGGTGTGTGAAGATCATTTTGCAGATCCAGACACGGTCTACATGTTCGATGATAATCCTGGAGTATTCGGAGGAGGAACCCGCCTTGCAATGCCGAAGACAAGACTACGTGCCGGACTCATCGTCATTGAAGCCTGGTTCAGGGGCTACTGAGGGAGTCCTGGATAAGGGGGTATCCGGACAGCCGGACTATATACATCGTCCGGACTATAGAAGCGTCAAGATACAAGACTCAAGACTTCGGCTCGTGCCCGGATGGGACTCTCCTTTGCATGGAAGACAAGCTTGGCGATCCAGATATTATGTTTCCTTCCTTGTAAACCGACTCCATGTAAACCCTAGCTCTCCGTGTCTATATGAACCGGAGAGCATGGCCCTTAGAAGGCCGATCACAATTACAATCATACCATCATAGGCTAGCTCTTAGGGTTTAGCCTCTATGATCTCGTGGTAGATCTACTCTTGTATTTCACATATCTTCAATATTAATCAAGCAGGAAGTAGGGTTTTACCTCCATCGAGAGGGCCCGAACCTGGGTAAACATTGTGTCCCTTGCTTCCTGTTACCATCAGCCTAAGACGCACAGATCGGGACCCCCTACCCGAGATCCACCGGTTTTGACACTGACACCGGCGCCGCTCCTCGGCAATGACCAGTAACTCGGCCAACTTGGCACTGTCTCGGGCGCACTCCAGAGACTTGCAGTAGTCGCCGATAACGGTAATGAGGCCCTTGGGACCCGGCATCTTCATCTTCAGGTATGCATTCTGGTGAACCGCCATGAATTTGGCGAGTGCGGGACGGCCCAGCAATGCATGATACGCGCTGGACAGGTCCACCACCTCGAACCAGACCGGTTCACATCGGAAGTGGCTGCTGTCGCCGAACAGGACATCGAGCCGGACCCGGCCAATGGGTGAGCATGAGAGGCCGGGT
The DNA here is from genome assembly GCF_018294505.1 of Triticum aestivum. NCBI lineage: Eukaryota > Viridiplantae > Streptophyta > Magnoliopsida > Poales > Poaceae > Triticum > Triticum aestivum. The sequence continues at coordinate 46,097,246 of NC_057813.1, forward strand.
ACGATGCCGTGGAAGACTGTCCGGGTTGGCTCCAGGTCCTCGGCCTTGAGGCCAAGCTTGGTCATCGTGTCGCGGCAGAGGATGTTGATGCTGATGCCGTCGTCGATGAGGACTCGGGAGAACTTGCATGTACGTCGTGCGATGATGGTAGGGTTGAGGACGAGCGCGTATCTACCCAAAAAGGCATGACTGCCGGGTGATCCTCCCGGGTCCAGGTGATCGGGCAATCCGACTAGTGCATGAAATCCGTCTTGGTCGGGATGATGGTGTTCACCTCCTACCGAAGGAGGCGCTCGATGTGCTTGTCATCGCCGAGGCTGGTGAAGACGATGTAGGCCGCGTTCTGGTCTGGGTAGGCGTCGTTCCGCATCGCGCCGCCAGCGGGAGGCGGAGGAGACTGTCCTGTGCCTGGGGCCGAAGCCGGAGCCAAAGGAGGCGGGACGTCACCCCTCATGATGCGCTTGGTGATGGCGCACTGCCGAAGCGTGTGCGTGGAGGGTCTTGTGCCGCTACGGTGCTTGCTGCTGGGTCTTGCGCCGCTGCATCTCTTCAAAGCTCATGGCGGGTTGCCACTCCATCTTGCCGGTCTGCCGACACTTCGCTGCCGGGTATGTCGCGGGCTCGGCGGCCGGGACAAGCCGGTTGTCATGACGTTGCGCCGGCTGGTCAGCCTTGCGCTTGTTGTTCTGGTGATGCTGTTGCCGGGGCTTTCGCCGGCCGGCTTTGGTGGAGGAACCGGCTCCGCCTTGCCGGCTTCATCCAGTGCCACCTGGATCTTCATGGCGGAGTCGGCGTTGGCGTACTTGTCCGCCGTCACCATGAGCACGGCCATGGTGGCCGGCTCGGAGTGCAGGAGCTTGTGCTTGAGGAGGGTGCCGTCTCGGCACCCGCTGACAAAGTATTGGATTGCCTAGACTTCATGGACGCCCTCGCAGCTGTTCTGGAGCTCGGTCTAGTGTGCGAGGTACTCGCGGCCGATCTCCGTCGGCCCCTGCACGCACATGGCGAGCTGGCTGGGGCGATCGGGCCGCTTGTACGTCCCCGTGAAGTTGCGGACAAAGGCTTCCTTGAAATCGACTCATGCATTGATGCTACCCATCGGCGGGCTGTTCAACCATGTGCGGGCCGACCCCTGGAGCATGAGCGGTGTGTAGCGCACGGCGAGACGATGATTGTCACCGGTGATGCCAATGGCCGTGGTGTAGTCGGTGAGCCAGTCTTCTGGCTTCACGGTCCCATTATACTTGGGGATGTCGCGGGGGAGAACGAACCCCTTGCGGAAGGGCTCCTCTCGGATGCGTGGGTCGAAGCACGCCGGCCCGATAGCGCTGCTGTCCTCCACCTCCAGGGAGCGAGCGAGCTGATCGAGGCGGTGGCGTGCGTCGGCGTCGTCGATGGCGCGTGGGCCGAGTCGACTGGTGGCTAGGTCCTGATGTCTGCTACACAACCTTCTTCTTGTAGACGTTGTTGAGCCTGCAAGTGCACAGGTTTGTAGGACAGTAGCAAATTTCCAACAAGTGGATGACCTAAGGTTTATCAATCCGTAGGAGGCATAGGATGAAGACGGTCTCTCTCAAGCAACCCTGCAACCAAATAACAAAGAGTCTCTTGTGTCCCCAGCACACCCAATACAATGGTAAACTGTATAGGTGCACTAGTTCGGCGAAGAGATGGTGATACAAGTGCAATATGGATGGTAAATAAAGGTTTTTGTAATCTGAAATTATAAAAACAGCAAGGTAACAAGTGGTAAAAGTGAGCGTAAACGGTATTGCAATGATAAGAAACTAGGCCTAGGGTTCATACTTTCACTAGTGCAAGTTCTCTCAACAATAATAACATAGATAGATCATATAACAATCCCTCAACATGCAACAAAGAGTCACTCCAAAGCCACTAATAGCGGAGAACAAACGAAGAGATTATGGTAGGGTACGAAACCACCTCAAAGTTATTCTTTCAGATCGATCTATTAAAGAGTTCGTACTAGAATAACACCTTAAGACACAAATCAACCAAAACCTTAATGTCACCTAGATACTCCATTGTCACCTCAAGTATCAGTGGGCATGATTATACCATATGCATCACACAATCTCAGATTCATCCAACCAACACAAAATACTTCAAAGAGTGCCCCAAAGTTTCTACCGGAGAGTCAAGAACGTGTGCCAACCCCTATGCATTGGTTCATGGGCGGAACCCGCAAGTTGGTCACCAAAACATACATCAAGTGGCACATGATATCCCATTGTCACCACAGATAAGCACGACAAGACATACATCAAGTGTTCTCATAAAAGACTCAATCCGATAAGATAACTTCAAAGGGGAAAACTCAATTCATCACAAGAGAGTAGAGGGGGAGGAACATCATAATATCCAACTACAATAGCAAAGCTCGGGATACATCAAGATCGTGCCATAGAGGGAACACGAGAGAGAACACGAGAGAGAGAGAGACCAAACACATAGCTACTGGTACATACCCTCAGCCTCGAGGGTGAACTACTCCCTCCTCGTCATGGATAGCGCCGAGATGATGAAGATGGCCACTGGTGAAGGATCCCCCTCCGGCAGGGTGGCGGGAAGGGCTCCCGAGAGGTTTTTGGTGGCTACAGAGGCTTGCGGCGGCGGAACTCCCGATCTATCTTGATATTCAATGGTTTTAGGGTACGTAGGCTTATATAGGCGAAAGAAGTCGGCCGGGAGGTGCTTGAGGGGTCCACGAGACAGGGGGCGCGCCCAGTAGGGGGGACGCACCCCCTATCTCCTGGGCTCCTCGAGTATCTTCTGACGTGGACTCCAAGTCTCCAGGATGATAATCTTCCAAAAAATCACGTTGCCGAAGGTTTCATTCCGTTTGGACTCCTTTTGATATTCCTTTTCTTCGAAATACTGAAACAGGCAATAAAACAGCAATATGGGCTGGGCCTCCGGTTAATAGGTTAGTCCCAAAAGTAATATAAAAGTGTATAATAAAGCCCATAATCATTCAAAACAGATAATAAAATATCATGAATGCTTCATAAATTATAGATACGTTGGAGACGTATCAGCATCCCCAAGCTTAATTCCTACTCGTCCTTGAGTAGGTAAATGATAAAAGAAAGAATTTATGAAGTGTGAATGCTAGAGGTGCACAAGTTTGATCAATGATAATTTCAATCACCTTTTCTAGCATGATAATATGTCATAACAATACTTGATCTCATAAAACTTCTCATGATAAAGTAACAAGCAATTCACATGTCAAAGCATAGACCATAAACATTCTTGAAAACTAGCAAATTTCATTCTTAGTCATCAAAACAATTGCAATTCATCTTATTTTCAGGAATAGCAAACTCCACATACTCAACTATCATATAGTCTTCTACAATTGCTAACACTCACGCAATACTTGTGGTTATGAAGTTTTAATCAGACACAGAGAAAGATAGGGGCTTATAATGTTGCCTCCAAACATATTCACCTTTGGGTGATGTCAACAATAATAGTTCATGCTAACATACATCCAATTGGATATATATATATATATATATATATATATATATATATATATATATATCAGGATCACCCTAACACAAAGTGCTTGCCAAAGGATAAAATTAAAAAGGGAAAGGTGAAGATCACCTTGACTCTTGCATAAAGTAAAAGATAGGCCCTTCGCAGAGGGAAGCAGAGGTTGTCATGCGCTTTTAAGGTTGGATGCACAAAATCTTAGTGCGAAAGAACGTCACTTTATATTGCCCCTTGTATATGGACCTTTATTATGCAGTCCGTCGCTTTTATTGCTTCCATAACAAGTTCGTACAAAGCTTATTTTCTCCACACTAATAAGTCATGCATATTTAGAGAGAAATTTTTATTGCTTGCACCGATGACAACTTACTTGAAGGATCTTACTCAATCCATAGGTAGATATGGTGGACTCTCATGGCAAAACTGGGTTTAAGGATATTTGGAAGCACAAGTAGTATCTCTACTTGGTGCTAGGAATTTTGGCTAGCATGAGGGGGAAAGGCAAGCTCAACATGTTTGAATGATCCATGACAATATACTTTAACTGAGATGCGAGAAAACATAACCCATTACGTTGTCTTCCTTGTCCAACATCAACTCTTTGGCATGTCATACTTAATGAGTGCTCACAATTATAAAAGATGTCTATGATAATATATTTATATGTGAAATCTCTCTTCCTTCAATATTATTTCATGAATTGTTCAAATGACTAATACAATGCTTGCTAACCGTCAATAAATTTACAACCTCTACTCTTAGATGTGAAGTCATTACTCCCCATGGAATAAGCAAATGAGACATATATAATTTAAGATTTATGACAATCAACTCATTCAACCATTTACTCATAGGATATAAGTGAAGCACACGAGTAAATGAAAAGCTACTCCAAAAAGATATAAGTGAAGATCAATGAGTAGCTAAATAATTATGCAACTATGTGAAGACTCTCTCCCATTTAAGAATTTCGGATCTTGGTATTGTATTCAAACAGAAAGCAAAATAAAATAAAATGACATTGCAAGGATAGCACACTCATGTGAAGAAGCAAAAACCTACCGGGGCATCCCCAAGCTTAGATGCTTGAGAATTCTTGAAATATTATCTTGGGGTGCCTTGGGCATCCCCAATCTTGAGCTTTTATGTCTCCTTAATTCCTGTCATATTATGGTTTCTCTTTTTATCAAAAGCTTCATTCACAACAAACTCAACAAGAACTCGTGAGATAGGTTAGTATAAACCAATGCAAAACCTTATCATTCTCTACTGTAACGTATTACTAACATTATTATTCAACATTGAATACTAAATGTCTCTGCATATTTGATACTCCTATCCTCAAATAGAATCATTAAATAAGCAAACATATGCAAACAATGCAACCATAACAGCAATCTGCCAAAACAGTACAGTCTGTAAAGAATGCAAGAGTATCAATACTTCCCTAACTCCAAAAATTATGAGAAAAAATTCGCACTGTAATAAATTTATCAGTTCTCAATATGCAAAAATATTCAACATTATACCATTCTCTGACTTTTCTAGGGAATTTTTGCAACAGCGGTAAACTTTCTGTTTTCAAACAGCAACATGTATACAAGCAAAATAAGCATGGCAAAGCCTATCCTTGACATTTTTATTGAACCTAAAGATGAAAAACATTATTCTAACTAACAGCAAGCAAATACTAACAAAATAAAATGACGCTCCAAGCAAAACACATATCATGTGGTGAATAAAAATATAGCTCCAAGTAAAGTTACCGATGAACGAAGACAAAAGAGGGGATGCCTTACGGGGCATCCCCAAGCTCGGGCTCTTGGTTGTCCTTGAATATTACCTTGGGGTGCCTTAGGAATCCCCAAGCTTAGGCTCTTGCCACTCCTTATTCCATAGTCCATCGAATCTTTACCCAAAACTTGAAAACTTCAACCACACAAAACTCAAGACAAAACTCATAAACTCCGTTAGTATAAGAAAATAAAACCACCACTTAGGTACTGTAATGAACTCATTATAAATTCATATTGGTGTAAAATCTACTGTATTATAACTTCTCTATGGTTCATACCCTTACATACTAGCCATAGATTCATCAAAATAAGCAAACAACACAATGAAAACAGAATCTGTCAAAAACAGAATAGTCTGTGGTAATCTGCATCAAACGTATACTTCTGGAACCCCAAAAATTATGAAATAAGTTGGTGGAACTGAGGAATTTGTCTCATATGCAAAAAGAATCAACCTAAAATCACTCTCCAGTAAAAAATGGCAGCTAATCTCGTGAGCGCTAAAGTTTCTGTTTTTTTACAGCAAGATCACATAAACTTCACCCAAGTCTTCCCAAAGGTTCTACTTGGCACTTTATTGAAACAAAAGCTATAAAACATGATTACTACAGTAGAATAATCATGTGGACACACAAAAACAGTAAGGGTAAATATTGGGTTGTCTCCCGACAAGCACTTTTCTTTAATGCCTTTTTAGCTAGACATGATGATGGCAATGATGCTCACATAAAAGATCAAAATTGAAACATAACGGGAGCATCATGAAGCATATGACTAGCACATTTAAGTCTAACCCACTTCCTATGAATAGGGATTTTGTGAGCAAACAACTTATGAGAACAATAATCATCTAGCATAGGAAGGCAAAACAAGCATAGCTTCAAAACTTTAAGCACATAGAGAGGAAATTTGACATTATTGCAATTCCTACAAGCATATGTTCCTCCCTCATAATAATTTTCAGTAGCATCATGAATGAAATCAACAATATAACCAGAACATAAAGCATTCTTTTCATGATATACAAGCATAGAAAATTTACTATTCTCCACATAAGCAAATTTCTTCTCATTCGGAATAGTGGGAGTATCATAAGAGACTTGAACACTATAAATTGTTTCCACATTAAAAGAGTAATGTTCATAAAAAAGGTAATCATGATCATGACAAGTTTTGTAAATATAATAATCACTACTTTTTATAGCATAAGTTTCATCACAATAATCATCATAAGTAGCAACTTCGTTCTCATCATAATCGATTGAAACCTCTCCCAAGATAGTGGAATCACTAAATAAAGTTGAAACTCTTCCAAATCCACTTTCATATTCATCACAATAAAATTCAACATCTTCCAAAATAGTGGGATCACTACTTCCTAAAGTTGACACTCTTCCGAACCCACTTTCATCAATATAATCATCATAGGTAGGAGGCATGCTATCATCATAACAACTTTGCATATCAAAACTTGGGATGCTAAAAATATCATCTTAACTAAACGTAGCATCCCCAAGCTTGGGACAAACATTAATTTCAGCAAGTATATTCTCAAATATGTCATCCTCGTCAAACATAGCTTCCCCAAGCTTGGGCCCTTTCATATCATAAGCATAATCACTCTCATCATTAGAAATATGGATAACACCAATAGTAAAGCAATTATCATCATCACAATGAGTAGTAGGAGCAATATCATTTGGGAGGGATACCTTTTTACCTTTGCTGCCCCTTATCTTCCTTTTCTTCTTCACATTATGTGTGGGTTCAACCTTCTTTATTGATGGGATTGGTTGAATAGAAAGCTCCTCCTCGTTACCTGAATCATCAGAAGAAATAATAGGAGGAGGTTGGGAAGTCTCTTCCCTTTCATTAGTATTCTCCTCATCTTCTATTTGCTTTCTTTTCTTTAGGTAATTGGCAATATAAGGGGTTTCAATGCAATTCACCGTACAAAACATATAAATATCCTCTAGATCAAAATCAAGAAATCTATCAAGATTAAATTTTGGAATACTCTCAGTTATACGTTTCATTTCTTCATACCCCAAAAGAAGACTAAGCTCTTTATGATGCCCAAGGGTAATCAAGTTATCACAATTTTTGGACACGATTCGATCATGAAACAATTTGCATTGGAGATTTAAATGACCACGTTCATTGCAAAGTTCACAAGGAGCACGAAAAGTATTGAATCTTCTAGCACACTCATCAAGACTTTCTTTCAAACCTTTAGTTTTTAAATACTTATGCCTCTTACAATATCTATTTTCTCTATTTGGTGTGGCCATGCAAGTCCAATCTACTCCACACAAATCAACATGCTTATAGGAGACATTTTCATCATAACTAGTGCAATCATCATTAGTACTATGGATATTCAAGGAGTTTATACTAACAACATTGCAATCATGCTCATCATTCAAAGATTCAGTACCAAGCATTTTAATGCACTCTTCTTCTAGCACTTGAGCACAATTTTCCTTTCCATCAAACTCACGAAAGATATTAAAAAGACGAAGCGTATGAGACAAACTTAACTCCATTTTTTTGTAGTTTTCTTTTATAAACTAAACTAGTGATAAAACAAGAAACAAAAAGATTTGATTGCAAGATCTAAAGATATACCTTCAAGCACAATCCTCCCCGGCAACGGCGCCAGAAATTAGCTTGATGTCTACTACACAACCTTCTTCTTGTAGACGTTGTTGGGCCTGCAAGTGCACATGTTTGTAGGACACACTACAAAAAAAAGAGACATCCATGACATTTTGGGCCGAACGAAAAAAAATTCTGTCATACATATGACACTTCTATGATGATAATTGTGACAAAACCCGGTATGATCATAGATGTGGTGGGCTCCTACTTCTGTGACAAAAAATCATGACTGAAAATGGGATTTTCGTCCTGGGCGGGCCGGAGACGCAGCTGCATGACATTCTTTGGGCCATCCATGACGTAAAAAACCATGGTAGAAGCGAGGGGGAGGAAAATTTTAGGGAGTTGCCGGCTACGGTGGGAGGTCGGGGGCCGAGCGATGCGCGTTTCTCTTGTACATGTATGCGCGTGTGTGCGAGGCGTTGGCTCTAACTGAACCCGAGCGAGGCATTGGGCTCTAACTCAACCCGAGCGATTACACTGCAGGCTACGCGTTACTGAACCCGAGCGATCGATCGATGGCTGTTAACTGAACCCGATGGAGCAATTCCTTCACTACTGCTGCTAACTGAAGCCGATCGATTGGATGAACAGTGAGCGTTGCGGGGGGGAGGGGGGTTGGATGAACAGTGAGCGGTGGCGTTGCCTCTGGATGAACAGGACCCCGTGGTGTGGAGGGCTGGATGAACAGTAGATGTTGGAGGGGTGACCGTGGAGGGGTGGTTGAACAGGACCCCGTGGTGTGGAGGGCTGGATGAACAGTAGACGGTGGAGGGCTGGATGAACAGTAGATGGTGGGGGGTGGTTGAACAGTAGCGGGTGGAGTAGCGTGCGGTGGAGGCTGGATGAACAGGAGCCCGTGGAGGCTAGAGGAGGTCGACGGTAGCCCGTGGAGGCTGGAGGAGGTCGACGGTGGAGATCAACAGTATCCCATGGAGTCCCGTTTTGCGGTACGCCACACCCCTCCCGATGAACAGGACCCCCGTTTCGACCGTAGCGCTCCAACACAAGTCTATTTCGTCCGTTTTGCGGTATGTCACACCCCTCCCGATGAGCAAGACGCCTGTTTCGACCATAGCGCTCCAACACAAGTCCGCTTCGTCCGTTTTGCAGTATGCCACACCCCTCCCAATCAACAGGACCCCTGTTTCGACCGTAGGAGGTCCATTTCCTCCGTTTTGCGGTACGCCACACCCCTCCCGATCAACAGAACACTGTTCCGAACGTAGGAGGTCCGTTTCCTCCGTTGTGCGGTACGCCAGGCCTCATTTCCATCGCTTGTTCCGTCCAATCCCTCCTGATGAACATGACCACGCATTCCGTTCCGACCCAGCCGGTTGGCTCCCCATTAACACGACGACGACGCAGTTTCTCCGTTCTGACCCAGCCATGTACGTATGCGCGAGTAGGCGTTCGAGACCCTGCCCGTATGTACGTACGTGGCCGTATTTTCTTTCTTGCACCCTTGCCGCTGTACGTACGTGTACATGCTACGTGCGCGCCTCTACATCGACACGTGCGCGCCTCTACTACGACACGTGCGTGCCTCTACATCGACCAGTATGTACGTACACTTTCGCGACCAGAATGACAATGCTACGTACGCTTCTACCAGGTGGGAACCGACTGTCAAGCACTTCCTTGCCTGCGAAGATGTAGCTGGTGGGTCCCAGCAGTTAGGGGGCGAATCGTTTTGGGTTTTTTTGCCCGGACGCACTTCCTTGCGTGCAAAGATGTAGCTGGTGGGTCCCAACAGTCAGGGGGGAAATGTTTTTTTGCGAAATACTGGTGGCCCGCCCAGTGGGTCCCTGCTGTCAGGTGGAGGAATAATTATTTTGCGCGTAATAAGGAGGCACTTCCTTGCGGCCGCCGTGGACCCAGCTGTCAGCCTCTCCATGCACAGTACTCTTCCGATGGAAGTCAGTCGTTGACCACATTGACCACGCCACGCCGAGAGCACCACAGTGGTGGACGACGGTGAGGCCTAGGAAGGGGACGACGCGGAGCCGGGGAAGACGCAGCAGTGGATGCCCACGCGAAGAGGAGTACGAGGGTGAGGCTGCCGTCACTGCAGAATAACAGGGGGTGTGGGTGAGTAGAGGGATGGCCTGGCCAGCGGTGTGAGTAGTAGTGGGCGGTGAGGCCTCCGCCGCATAGCAGCCAACCACTGGAGGCAGGAGCACGAGGCACGACCGGCGCTGGTTTGGGCGGCTGGAGTAAGAAGACCAGAGGTTGAAGAAGCACTACGGCCGTTGGATGGACATCGTACGGTCACTGGAGCTAGAATTGTGCATATTATTGACTAAGTTGACAAAGCCCTCCGTCCCCGTCAACTTAGTAGGCCCACAAGTCAGCCTGCCACTATACTGGGTCCCAGCTAACAGGCGGAGTATTCATTTTTTTGTGCGTAATAAGGAGGCACTTCCTTGCGTGCGAAGATATAGCTAGTGGGTCCGAGCTGTCAGCGGTGGTCACGTTTTTTTTGCAAAATACAGAGGCCCTTTCGGTGGGTCCCTGATGTCAGGTGGAGGAATCATTATTTTGCGCGTAATAAGGAGGCATTTCCTTGCGTGCGGCCGTGGACCCAGCTGTCGGCCTCTCCACGTACAATCCACTTCAGATGCATGTCGGTCGTTGACCATGTTGATCAGGCCGCGCCAAGAGCACCAGGGCGGTGGACGACGGCGAGGCCTAGGAAAGGAACGACACGGAGGCAGGGAAGACTCGATAGTTGTTTCCCACGCGGAGGCGAGTACGACTGTACGAGGGTTTACTGGTTCGTCTACCGTCGCCGGAGAATAACAGTAGGTGTGGGTGAGTAGAGGGATGGCTAGGCCAACGATGGGAGTACGATGGGGCGGTGAGGCCTGCGCGGCAGCAGAGCCAGCCGCGAGGAGGAGGGAGCAGGCAGTCCCGCCGGCGCTTGTTTGAGCGACTGGAGCAGGAAGAGCAGAGATTGAAGAAGCATGACGGCCGTTGGATGGCAGTCCAACAATGACTACTTGTGCGTCAACCTTTCTTTAGGAAAGCCTCAAATCTGTGGAAAACAACATACAACCCATCTGCCATTATTTCTAATAATTTACAGCCCATTTGCTAATTCTTAAGGTTTTTTTGGATCCCATATTCTTTTTGTTAGCATTACAACCCATACTATGGCCACGGTTAAAAAATTATACGAAATTTTGCATATTTCGGTGCGGTCCGAACTGTTTTTAATCCCGAAATTCGACTCACATTCAAACTGGTTTTAAAAATAAATGTATATCAATATAAAATCCAACAAATTCTCCACGCATAGAAATTAATGTAATTTAAAATCTCGAAATAAAAAAAAGATATTTGAAACTAATTGCCGGTTTGATGTGTGTTAAAAATGTACATCCCATTTCTCATTACTGATGGGCCATTTTCTTGGCCAGCCGAATGAAAGCTCTCCTTGTCTTGAAAGATTTGCAGCCCAACAGGCCTGACAAAGCGACTTACTTGGCAAATCACAAAAAAACTGGGCTGTGGCCGTGGACCCAGCTGTCAGCCTCTCCACGTACTGTACTCTTCCGACGGAAGTCGTTCTTTGACCACGTTGACCACACCGCGCAGAGAGCACCACGGCGGTGGACGACGGCGAGGCCTAGGAAGGGGAAGACGCGGAGCCGGAGAAGACGCAGCAGTGGAAGCCCACGCGGAGAGGAGTACGAGGGTTCACTGGTTTGGCTGCGGTGTGAGGCTGCCGTCGCCGCAGGGCCTGGCCAGTGGTGGGAATAGTAGGGGGCGGTGAGTCCTCCGCGGCAGCACAGCCGGCCACGGGAGGCAGGAGCATGAGGCATGACCGGCGCTGGTTTGGGCGGCTGGAGCAAGAAGACCAGAGGTTGAAGAAGCACTACGGCTGTTGGATGGACATCATACAGTCACTGGAGCTAGAATCGTTAATATTGACTAAGTTGACAAAGCCCTTTGTTCCCGTCAACTTAGTAGGCCCACAAGTCAGCCTCCAACCAAGGTGGGTCCTAGCTAGCAGGGGGAGTATTCATTTTTTTTGTGCGTAATAAGGAGGCACTTCCGATGGGTCCGAGCTGACAGCGGGGGGGGGGGGACGTTTTTTTCGCAAAATATGGTGGCCCGTCAGGTGGGTCCCAGCAGTCAGGGGGCAAACATTTTTTTCCGCAAAATACGGTGTCCCGTCCAGTGGGTCCCTGCTGTCAGTTGGAGGAATCATTATTTTCCGCGTAATAAGGAGGCACTTACTTGTTGTGGCCGTGGACCCAGCTGAGACTCTCCACGTATAGTATACTTGCGATGGAAGTCGTTCCTTGACCACGTTGACCTCGCCGCGTTCCGTTGCATGCATGCGTCCATGGGCGTGGTACGTCCCCACTGTCAGCCTCTCCTCTTCCGATGACTCTCGGTTGTTGACCATGTTGACCACACCGTGCCGAGCGCACCCACACTGGAACAGCCCGGAGATGGGGAATACGGGGCAGTGCAGTGGCAGATGAAGAGGAGTGGGAAACTTCACTGGTTCGGGTGCGCGGCAGCACAGCCGCGGTGCCGCCCACGGGTGACAGGAGCAAGAACAGAGGTTGAAGAAGGAGCATGGCTGTTGGATTAACATCCAACGGTCTAGGTGATAGAATCATTTGTTGATTAAGTTGACAAAGCCGTGCGTACACGTTCGCTTAGCAGGCACAAGTCAGTCACCAAATCTGACGGGTCCCAGCTGTCAACGGGATGAATATTTTTTTTGCAAAACAAGAGGCACTTCCTTCCGTGTGAAGATACAGCCGGTGGGTCCCAGCTGTCAGGTGGAGGAAACATTTTTTCCAGCTGAATAAGGAGGAACTTTCCTTGCGTGCGACCATGGACCTCGTGGGTCCCAGCCGTCAGGCTCTCCACGTACTGTCCTCTTCTGATGACTCTCGTTTGTTGGCCACGCCGCACCGAACATAGCGAGGCGATGGACGACGGCGAGGCCCCGGACGGGAACGACTCGAAGATGGGAAAACGTGACAGTGGAGTCGCAGATTGAGAGGAGGAGGAAGGGTTATAACTAGTTCTGTTGCAATTCATATCAAACTCAGGTCACAGGACACTTTCATATTCATAGCCAACATTCAGTATCAACAACTCAAAAGATTCATATATACACAAGCTCAGCATATCTATGCATCCAAATGATTGATAGATCACACGACAATATTCATACATAATTCACAAAAAGATTCAGATATACACATGTTCAGTATGTTTATGCATCCAAATGATTGAGATCACAGCCAATATGATCCATGGACGAACTTTAATTACATAGGGTACGTACTGGTAAATGGTGTTCAATCAGAGATACTTCTTGTTAAATTAGTTCTTGTACGAGTAAACTTTCGAGTACATGAGAGGCAGCACAGACAATCTGAACTTTGCTTGTAGGTTTATCCTCAAATAGTGGCCTCGTGCCGAGGGAGGTTTGAGCAACTTGGCCACTACTTTCATCCAACTAGTTTACTGGCTCATCTTGGTCGTGTATCTCGCCAAAATTCTACATTGCAGACGAGAAAGGAGGCGGTTGAGAAAATGAACCACCCAAACTTTTTGTGCAGTTCAACTAAAATGGAGCATCCTTGGCGTGCAGACTGATTAAGTGCCAGATGAATATACGCGTCAACCAACTTGTCTGGAATCTTTAGACTCCATGCCATATATTTCGCTACCATATGTGCCGATAACCAAAAGGCACAAGTTGGGACCAAAGACTGGACTGCGTTTTTCTGGGCTATGCACCAAGCAATATTTTTGGCGTTCACTCTCCTAATACTTGGAGTTTGACAATTGGTTGACGCCGGTTGATACTCGAATGAATATAGGCACTTCTTGTCAACATCGATGCTTGTCTGAGTGAACTTTGGAGTACATAGCAGCAGCATAAGTACCTGTCCATCTGATCATTTTGTGCAGTTCTACTGAAATCACCCGATGTAATGATGTGCCTGCGAGTTCAGGCTCCAAATTACTCCTTTATGAAATCGGCAAACAGTAGCACAATACCAAATTACCAATACATATGATAGGCACAATAATCAGGATAAAGACCAGTACCAACCTGTGTGAGGTAGCATATCAATTACTATTTCCTTTGACTGGAAGCCGAGATAAGCCAAGCGACTGCCAGCAAAGGAAGAAAGGAAGCGGAGATTAGCGACTGACAGGAAAGGACGGAAGCTGTCGAGGCAATGAAGCACCCAAAGTTTTTGTGCAGTTCCACCAAAATCGAGCATCCCTGTTGGCACATATATTGAGAGAGTGAGATTACTGTAATAGTGGGACTAGTTGATGAAACATACACTAACAAATAGAAGCACCCTCGTTATTTTAATGGGTAAAGTTAGCAACATAATAGTCTTGCTTAAAGAGAGGTATTAGTTTATTTAATCAGTGCCAATTAGCTCAACTCAACACTCAAAGCATTGCCATTTACCATAGGTTGCAAAACTTAAAAGTGCAAAGATAAAGGAGTTTCTCATGACAGTAGCACGATACAAATAGAGATGACAACAAACTAATATGGATGAAGGCCTTAGGACCGTACCAACCTGAGAAAAAAAGCTTATTCATGTAGTCCCATAAGAGATGATAAAGCACTCACTGGAATCAGAATAGTATATATTTTTGTGCACTTCAAATGTATGGTTGAAATCACTCTTGTTTACGAGTGCTGAGATTATATCAAAAGATTATCAAGAACTTCCAGCAAAGTTAAAGCACTGGCTGGGATACAGTTCATTGTATTGTCTTGTGTAGTTCCACTAAAATATATGATTGGCACAACATGATCCCTGTTTGCACAAGTAGGAACAAGGTGAAACCTTCATTAGCTTAGTGAGAAAGGATAGGAAGACATTAGCATATTACTCAAACAGTAGAATCAAATTCATGAGGGGCAATACGCAAAACATTGCCTCATTGAACCAATGGCAATAAATTGACATGCAAAACAATATCACTATTATGTCATGACACTAATAATATTCCCTCCCTGCTCCACCACATGATTCACCTCCATAGACAAACATTCACACGTACATGATTCAGCATAGGGTCCTACTACAGATTTGTTTAACTCCAACAGGAAAATTAGGCAGTAATAAATTAGTGGTACTTAAGTACTCCTAATTAATTAAGTGAGACAGCAGAAGTGGAAGGGCTCCCTGGAGGATCGTCTCACATGTAAGGTAGTCGTTGCCGGAGCCGGTGAATAGCCTCGACTGAGGCCTCGGGCTTCAGCAAGATCGCCTTGGCACTGTTTATTCTTCTTCTTCTTCCTCTTCATGCTCTGTTTATCTTTCTCCTCACCAGTTGGTGAAACCAAGTACATGATTGGCCTTCTAATTCAGAATTGGTTTTGTCAATGAGGGAGTACAAGTGTACTAGTAAAAAACCAGCATTATTTTCTCATGGCAGTCGGAAAATAGAGATGAACACATGCATTAAATATCATTCTTACCTAAAGGAAGGTTATGGCACCAATATGGATGATGAGGATTGGAACACAGATCTCCCTTTATGCAGTTCCACCAAAATGAACTGACTGTTCCATCTGACATTCCAGTTAAACAGCACAAAAGTCACTTCTTTTAAGAAGAGTTTTGTGTAGTGCACCAAAAGGTCACAACAGCAACCAGGTGAATTGGATATCCTTGTTTGCACAAAAAGGCACAGAGGAAACAGTCAGAGTCTCAAACAATTACAGGCAAAAAGATTTGGCTAAACTTGTCAGAGTCTCAAACAATTACAGGCAAAAACAGTGGCCTGGCTTCATTTTTACCAGGGACATTATATCAAGAACAGCTAAGGCTGCGTTCGGTTCACAGGTTTGGTGCAGGATTTTCGTAGGAACACAATTCCTACGATATTATTTCCCTTCCAACCGTTCGGAACACGGGAAAGGTGAATAGTGTTTCATAGGAAAGCTGGTCTGGTAGTATTGATTCCATCGGATTAGAAACATCCACGCGCTGCTCATTTTTTGGGCGGAAGCCCGAGGCAGGTGCTCGCTGCCATGCATTAGATAGGTTGCTATGATGTGTTTGCCGGAATAAAAAAATAAACCTATGTGTGGTACGTGAGGTGAGGACAAGAGTAGTCACTGTGCAGCTGAATAAACAAATAGCATCTCATACTGCCAATCATGCTACTCTAAAAAAACAAACCAATACATTTCATAGTCCATCCGAACACATTCTCTTGAGAGTTTCCTATGGTTCGCTATTCCATAGTTTTATACCTACATTCCTTTCCTATTCCTCTATTTTCATCAAGACCTATGTTTTCTTGTCCTTTATTCCGACCGGAGCCTAAATATTTGGTATAAGGGCATGGGACAGTGGGTGCACCAGCAGTACAACACCATGTACATAAACAGGGGCATAAAGTGGTGATTCATAGTTTGTTGCCCCGAGAAACAAACATCCAAGAAACATACCTGGGTTGGTCCCATTTTTGTTCACTCTAGCCACCTACTCCTATGTGTGGATAGCAAATCTAGTCCTGGTCATACCACTGTGTATAGCGTTACCCCTATATTTCCCTTTTCGACCAAGAGACCGGTTGGATGACCAGTCTGTACTACTTTCATCCCATTTCCTTCCTATTTGTACCAAGTCCGATGTACATACTAAATTCCCCCATCCTAACTTTATTTCAATGACAAGTATTTTCGGACGGAGGGAGTACAAGATTCGACTCCATGAAGTAGCTTTACCTCTAACAATAGAAGAAGAAAAAATAGGTGACGTTGGACCATCCGATCGAGAGGGGCTGAGAGATAGAAAATGATGCACATGCAGCGATGTAGCGAGCTGGGGAAGTAGAGCTAAGGCGGTTTTGAATGAAGATATACCTGAAGGTCATCGGGATGTGGATAGGTGGGCGACGGGAGGCCGGATCCACCCACAGGCAACGACGAAGGGATCGGAGGACCTCCCGCGCCAGTGCTCGGCCAGAGATATCGGTGCGGCCGGCAGTGGGACTCCTCCCTCGCAGTCGACGACAGCCTAAACACTGTCCCTTCTCCCCTTCACCAGCGGAGGGGGATACGTCTGGATCTGTAACTAGCGGTGAGGATAGAAAGCCAGTGTTTTTTGAAGGGAGAAAGACAGTGTTACCACCCCTATCTTGTTTAGATCTGGAGAGGATGAGAGTGTGTGAATAGAGCAGCCCTAGCAAGCAAGCGCGGAAGCTCCGGCCTATATCTCTACTCCTAATGGAGCAGTTTGTGAATAGTCTGCTGGTTATTTTTCGCTGGGTTTTTTTCGTCTCACCACTTTCGTTGGTTTTATTTTGCTGGTTTTATTTCGTCTCCCTCCCACCTGCCTTTTCGCTTCACCACCCACATAAACCCATCAGATTAGTTACCATATAAAAAATAAATCACAATCAATCAAGTATTGATGGACCACCCACATAAACCCATCAGATTAGTTACCATATAAAAAATAAATCACAATCAATCAAGTATTGATGGGATATTTCCTTATATTGATGTGATTTTCCCTTTCTTATCATCAATCATCTCTACTACCTAAAAAATGTGTAGCTTTCCTTTTCCAGCCAACCGACCGCGTCCCATCTCCCTACGTTCGCCCTCCTTGCTCTGCCTCCCGCACAAAAAAAACCTCTCATTTGACCTCCCCCAAACCCCGCACGATGGAAAAACCCAGCCGCCTGCTTCCCCTCCTCTCGACCGCTCCATACGTCGAGATCACAGCCCCATCCCCATCCTCCTCTCACATCACGGCGGCTGATGGACTGCTTCCACCACCCTCCTACTCTCTTGCCGCCGCCGTCCTCCCGCTCGCTCGCCGCCGCCGTCTCCACCAATCTCGGCGAAGTCGCTGTTGCTGCTATGTCGCCCCCTTTCCCCATCCAAGCTTGACCATGCCAACGGCACCCTCTCATGTGTCCCACAGTGAGGTTTGGGGAGGCGCGACCACAATCCAGTAGGGATCTCACCGCGGACCCGTCCGCTGGGATGGGTGTTGCCCCCGTTGCGAATGGGATCGAAGGGAGGGACTACTTCGTCGTCAAGGTCGGCAAGGCAGCGGCCGATTGGGAGACCGATTGTGAACATGGGAGTTCGTCCCCATGGAGGCGGCGGCCATGGAGATTGGATGTGAAGCAACCCCACTTGCCGGTGGTGGAGGCTTGCCGTTCATGTGCTCCTTTCTTCTCCCGGTATACCCTTTCCTTGCCTCCCATTACAAAAGCAAGCATGAATGAGAGCAGGGGCTGATTTTCATCAATTCATTTCTCATATTTTTAGTTGCTTTTTTGAGATTATACAAGATGCTCCCGATCTGTTTTGTCAAATTACTTGGATCGTCTTATGGAATTGACAGCCATCGTATTTTTCACCTCATGTTATTTCTTAATCCTTGTCCCACTAGGCATCCACTACATGTTTGTAATGATGTGATGTTGAGGCGGCTAGGAGAAGCTCAGCAGCCAGATCAAGGGCTATCAAGATGGATCTGGGAGCCAAGCAGTAGTTCTTCTGTTAAATTTTGGTTATTATCTTTTCTATTGTTATGATTGTGGGATGGTTGATTTTGACTCGGTGTAACATTTGCATTTTCCCCAGCTTGTTGGCGTAGATGCGTAGCACTGCGGCAACTAATCAAGAGTGAAGGCAGTGCACATCAGAGCTACACTGAATGTAGCGAGCCAACCACGAATTGGGTATGTTCACACGAGGGATGGGAGAGGAGAGGAATATTAACATTTTTCATGATTTGGATGAAAATTTCAGTTCGTAGTTTCTTAGTACATGGCAACACACTAGCGGTACTCATGGGCTTAGGATGAAAGTAGCGCCAGCAGAATCAGTAGGTTGGATGGGAAGGCGGTTGTTGCCCTTGTCCCTTGGTGCTAGCCTACCGTGGCGTCCTAACTAACTTGCTCATTGCGAATACGAGTTCGTGGGGTCGTGAGTTGCTGCAGATTTGTTTTTATCACTTTTTACAATATTTATTGACGTATCCCTAACTCATCGAGTCATTTTTAGCTTTGATTTCCCATATACACCAGCCTAAATATCCCATGGTCAGAATATTGAACTCTTAAAGTTAATTCCCTCAGTTCTGGTGGCAAATATAATACACATAATCCATATTGTTATGCACTAGCGTGTGTGTGTGAAATAGATGAATTATGGTCCCGTACCCAATAAGATGGATATGTGTGTGTGTTAGAGAGAGGGAGAGGGGGAGAGAGTGTGAGGAGGAGGGAGGGAGAGAGTGTGTGTGTGAGGATTTGATGGTAAAAAAGGTCGCCAATGTCGTAATATTGAACTCTTAAAGTTAATGTGGCCCCGTTGCAACGCACGGGCGTTCTTCTAGTATAAGTAGTGGGGTAGTTTTCCTTTTCACTCCATCAAAACAATCGTTTAAAATTGTGTACTACTACATGCTAGGTCACGGTTTTTTTTAGTTGTTGATTGTTTTTTGAGATAGCTACCCGCTTGTTCCAACTGGTGTTACAGTGTGCCAGGTCGCACTTTGTATCGTTCAAGTCTGGTACTACAAGTCCCTCCATTAAATGAACAACCACCCCCTCGTAAAAATTGTGAACAAGCCCACGGCTAAAATTAGCGGAAACGTGGGTTGCCCCAACATGCATTATTATTTATATTTTCTACTCCCTTCGTTCTTAAATATAAGTCCTTTTTATTAGCCACACCTAAGACAAGAATTTTTTTATTAGCAGTGAACCCCACATGTCATAGACACAAAAATTGTGGCAAGATTCCCTTAGGCAAGCCAAAGTGTGTCTAACAATTTGAGCAACTCAGGTTAGGCAAGTGTGGCAAGTGTGGGAAAAATAATGTGGCAACATAAGACAAACATAGTCACGATCCAAACAGCCCCTTGATTTTTTGTGACATGCATGAAAATTTGGTTAGTTCAATTTATAGTCAAAATTTGGCAAGGTGCATCAAATCAACACATGCAAGTATCAACAGGAAAGTCACGGCATGCATGCATGCGTTGTACTCCCTCCCTTTCCAAATATAAGTCTTTTTAGAGATTGCAACAACTGACTACTCCCTCTGTTCCTAAATGTAAGTCTTTTTAGGGATTCCACTACAAACTACATACGGATGTATATAGACATATTTTAGAGTGTAGATTCACTCATTTTGTTTCGTATGTAGTTCATAGTGAAATCTCTAAAAAGACTTATATTTTGGAACCGAGGGAGTACATACGAAGCAGAATATGTCTACTCCTACATACTCCCTCCTTTCCGGTTTATAAGGCTCAATTCAAAAATCTCACCAACCAAGTTAGATGGTGAGTGGTGGAATACCTTTTAGAGTTTGCAAAAGCACCCAAATTAATTCTCTTGTTTTCCTCAAAAAAGTATGTTTACCAATGCATTAATTGCAATGCATACATGCATAAATTACATGCATTGGTCAATTTTCTCTTAATACCTGCATGCAATGATTTAATGCACCTTCGAATCTGAACATGTGATGGGAAACAACCAAATTGAGCCTTATAAAATGGACAAACTAAAATTTTGAGATAAGCCCTATAAACCGGAAAGGAGGGAGTATGAAGTAGCCCATTTGAAATGTGTAAAAAGACTTTTATCGAGTGCAGTGTTTTGATGTGTCGCGTCAACTCGTACAAGACCGAGAAATTTGATTACTACGACGTCGTCTCCCTCGCGGACTGAGCTCCGGTGCCTTAACTGCACCTGCCTTTGGCTGCATGATAGATGGGCCAACCACCTATTGGGCTCACCTATCATGGACGCAAAGGCAGGAGTAGTAAGTAGAAGCTTTCGCTACACGCTATCCCTCCCGCACGAGGTGGACGGACATGCAGCAGTGGATTCGATACTGTAGAAATAGGAGTAACATCATTGTTCGTCTTTTCGAAGAGGCGAAGAGCCAAGCGCAAACCGAATGTGGCAGTTGCGAACGCTCGCGTGGTGCGGTTCCTTGGAGTACTAGCCAGGCTCTTGCATGAGACAAAATTGCTATTGTTCAACAATTAAACTCCATTATCCATTGGTTGATACTCATTCTGCATAGCTCCACGTGCTTAGCACCGTTACATCCTGGGGTCACCAATGTTTATTTGCTAATTAATAGCATTCCATGCAATGAACTAGCCATTGCAAGTCATTAAAAGCATGCACACCTCTCATCTCTTATTGGTTGATACGTATGTCAAGAAACAAGAAACAAGGTAGAAGTTAATGCACCGCGCCTAAGTGTTTTGGGACTATTTGGTTTTTGTAAGATGACTTACACACCTAGACGGAGGGAGTAGTATAGACCTGTAAACCGGAAAGGAGTATTTGCCTTTCTAGAGATTTCAACAAGTGACTAGACTTTGGCTCAAAAAAACAAGTGACTAAACTACACCGTCTGCAGTACCCCCTCCCTTCCGGTTTATAGGGCTCAAATCTCAAATCTCATGAACCAAGGCATTTTGCTATTGGAGAAATGTATCTCGTACTTTACAAAACTACCCTAATTAAACTCATGCATTTATGTAGTTCTCTCGTTTTCCTCTCCGCCTTGGATGCGGTGCACAATATTGAGCACTCCTATATGACTAGCCACTCTATCTACATGCGGGACATTTCAAAGCATCCGAGCCCGCATGCCATCCACCAAATCACAGCAGGTCCTACAGTCGAGACTCACCTGTCATCCCGGTGTGGCTGTCATGACCCGTCATATCACAAAACCGACACCTTTACCAGCAGTGGTAACGTGGCCTCCAAGTTGTACTGGACGAAGAAACCATCATTTCATTGGAACGCTCGTTCAAGCCCTTTCTTCCCTTTCTTGAAGAAAACCTCACTCCAGGCTACTCACTTCTGCCATTTTTCTTCTCTACCGACGAAGGAAAGGGCAAATCAGTTATGCTGCTATATTTTCATTCCAATAATCTTCTTTTTGCGAAGCACCGACCGATTCTCACATCCTATTCTTTTCCCGTTTTCATTGCGATTGGTTTCCTTTCGATTGATTTTTGTTTTTCAGTTCATTGATGGATCCTGGAGCACTAGGCAAAGAGTTGCCGGCGGACAACCCACTGGAGACAGCGATCTCCAGGAAGCGAGCACCGACCAACGAGTTGACCATGTTGGCGGGCCAACCCATGGAGACGAAGAACTCCAAGAAACAAGCACTGGCCAAAGAGTTGAGGACGTTGGCGGACGAACTCCTCAAAGAAAGTTGGAAGAACAGCAAGGGCCCCATCGTGCCTACTCCAGGAACTCTGATTGCCACCTATGTGAGGCTCAAGACCGAGTTTGACTAGATAGTCGCTGTTGAGAAGCAGTATTCCCCTGCCAAGGTGATGGCCCCCATCGAGGACGAGGAGATGGCCCCCGGAGGGATGAGATCCCCCGGTGAGCTGCACAAGGTAAAAAATAATGGCTTATTACCATAGTTATGGTTTTTGATTATTTGCAATGTGCTTGCTTTTTGATTATTTGCAATGTGCTTGCTAATATGTTAGGGTTGTACAGGTGCCGTTGGTTGTCCTTGATGATTCCGATGTCGTGGTCCGTCCTGTTGCATCGCCCTAGAGATCGATTCCGATGCCGCTGTCCATCCTGTGGACATCACCCCAGAGATCGATTCCGATGTCGCGGTCAGTCCTGTGGACATCGCCCCAAAAATCAATTCCCATGCCGCTGTCCGTGTTGTGGTCATTGCCCGAGAGATCGATGACAAGAAATAGTTGGTCGCGCTAATCCTTCAGGGTAGTTTGCATTGCCCTGTGTTTAATTACCAGAACGATGCGTGTTATCAAACCATCTTAGGGCTAGTGCACTGTCTTGTGTGGGCGGATCTTGCTACTTTTGTTTGATAGTGAATCATGCGATGAATCATGCGAAACCTCTCCGAGTTATGGAAACAGATGTATCCTCGCCAGCTTTTGATGTAATATATGGCATGCTTAGATGTAAGTTTGAACTGTTTATCATATCAGCAGGGCTTGTTTGATGATTCTTGGTGTTAGTAGGCTAGCTACTGTGCGAGAAATAGTACTTGCAAAACACTCACCGAAGAGAAACGTTGGGGCTGATGAGCTCGTGGTACGCTTATACTTATCCCTCGTCGATCGACCAATAGCCCTAGCTCCTAAAATTGTAGGCTTAGCGATCGATCAGACAATAGTCGACATACATTCAGGCCTCATTTGGTTCATAGGGTAGGAAAATCGTAGCAAAAGTACAGAGAACGTGCAACACAAAATCATAGCAGTGCAGAGACGTACTCCCTCCGTTCCAAAATAGATGACCTAGGCGGGCTAGTTTGGCCTAGTGGGTTTCAGTGATATGACGTGGTACAGTGCCGTCCAGTCCTCGCGTGTCGTAGCAGTATTGCGGGTATAGTAAGTTTTCTTGAAGAAGCGGAATTCAACGAAGTCATGATGGTTCCTTCGTTCGAACAACTTACAGTGAAAAAGGTTGGGCCTGTGATACGAACGGGGTAGACCAGGATAATTTTGTGCATGGCAGGTGGACCAGGATGGTCGACGTCCCACATGTCGGCGAATGAAAGTATTCTTTCCGATATAGAGGACGAGCAACAAGTATTCATTGTTTATTTTGGATGAAAGCTATTGTCTCCACTGTTACTCCTTGACTTTGTCAATGCCTCTCTCTCCTCCACATAAGCGGGGACTACTTACTGCGCATGCAGTGGGCAGCTGGCGTCTTGAGGGGCCAGGGCGGTGAGAGCGGGCTCCGGAAGCGGTCCGGACTCCAGCATGGCCCACCTCACATTATCACCATATATTTCTTGGAGTCTGTGCGCGGTGAGCGGGCGATCTCTTCTCCCTCCCCCGTTTCTCTCTGCTCAGCTAACGCCCACCGAGCGATCAGATTTCGGCTATTGACAGTTTATTCTTTTTTAAGGAATCAACGGTTTATTCAATTACTGTCCCACATGTCAGTGAAATTGCAAGACAACGCGTGTCCCCTCTGGTGAGCGGTGTGCGAGCCGGACTGTTGGGGTTGCGACGCGTACGAGTCGTAAGTGTGCCGCCTTTTCCTTTAGAACTTGCGAAGCGTAACATTTTCGCGTGATCGATCGATAGAAATCTAGAACAAAATGACGAGGGCGGTGCTTTCCCGCTTGTTAGGCGGGCTAGTTCGAGTGATATGACGTGCTACAGTGCCGTCCACTTGCTCCATTTTTATGTAAACAAGAGTTTACACTCTTACATGGGAGGAGTGCGAAACACCGCGGATCTGAGGGTCTGTTTGGTTCATGACTAACTTTGCCACAACTAAGCTTAGGCAAAGTGTGGCTGCCACAAAAAGTGTGGCTAACAAAATGGCCACCACAAGTGTGGCAAGATTTGGCAAGAAGTTGAGTCTATGACATGTGGACCATGTAACTAGAAAAGTATGGCAAGCCACAAGTGTGACAATGAACCAAACACATGCCTAAGATATTGTGGCACGCCTAAGCTTAGGCGTGGCAACCTTAGGCTGCAAACCAAACAGGCCCTGATTTTGATCGAGGGATAACTGTTCCCTGCCAAATAATGGAGGATTGTTAGCGATTATAGCATGATAGTTAGGGCATCTCCAGCGCTGGCCTACAAATTTACACCGGCATCTGTCCGAGGACACTGATGGATGCGATCCAATGCTGCCCGCATACCTTTCGACAACTATATGTACTAACCGGACGAAATTCATGCAAACAAAGCAAATTTCAAATTAACCGAATGAAATTCATTACATTTCGAAAACTTTTCCTACAAACTGGATGAAATTCATTACATATTTCGCACAAACCGTACTAAACCTACTGTAAACCTAATCTAAATGATCATCGGCGCCCGACCACCATGTCCGGTCATGAACCCGAGAAAACCGGCCATTGCCTTTGCCTCCTCCTCATCCGCCTCGATAACCTCCTCCTCCGGCCGGAGCACAAGGTTATGAAGATTTCTGCCTCCACGTCACCGTCAAGCGGCTAATCGGCCGCCGATGTTTACCCCACCAAGCTTGGCATCGACTAAGTGGAGTAGCGGTGACCTTCCCAGGACCAGAGCGGCGGCGACCTACCATGTACTACTCTTCCTCACTGCCGGCTGCGCCCGCGCACGCGCGCCGGCTTCATGGTCGTGGCGGCGGAGGGCGGTCCGGGGGGTACCGGCGATCTCCTTCGTTTACTCCTGCGATAGTACGTCGAAGAGAGCTTTGGAGCACACCCGGAGCGGAGCCGCGATGTCCCTCGTCTGCTCCTGCGACAGTACATCCAAGAGAGCTTCGGAGCGCCAGGAGGCCATGGTTGAAGTGGTGCTGACAGAAGGAAGGATCCGAGGGAGAATAAGTGTGGGTCTTTGGCTATGGCTGGGAGCTGGGGCTCAAGTTAATATAGCGGGCGAATGGCAATGAGCCGCGGCAGACGGATGGACAACTGGCGCCGGAGTAGGTTCGTCGGGCGTGAATGTGGATGCTGCTTCAGTGACTTAACTGCAGATGCGTTTGGGTTACTGACATGTGGGCCCAACGGGCGTCTGCCCGCATGTAAGTAATAGACTAATTGCACCTGTAGTTAAGTCCGATGAATGCAGCATTGACATTCTGGAGAGACGATGACCATTTCAGGCGGGAAGCGCGCGCTAGCGATGGAAGGGGTTTCGGTGTGCAGTGGCACTAAGATCGGTCGCTCACGATAGTACATACTCCGTACCATACTACCATAGTACCCTCTCTAGCTTAGGCTGTTTTATAGATTGTCGTTGTGATGGCCGATATACATGAGCAAGGCGGTCCGAGTATGACCGTTGGTGTTGAGCCAGGTGAATACATGCTCGGCGTTCGTGTAGGCCTCCATCAAATGTCTAAACAGTAATGTCAGGCACCGCCGGGGCACGCAGGTGATGGACTCGCCGTTTGCGTTGCACCATGAGCAGGACTTTGATTTAGAGGGCGACGTGCATGCATTAGCATGCTTTGATAGCGTGAGCATGAGTGTCTGACGCGAAGTATTTCATTTTCATTTGGCTAACGAGGGTGCGTTGCAGCGATGAGTCCGTGGTTTGATTCCCCACATACGCATAATTTTGGTTTTTACAGTATTTCTTTCTCCATTCACAGGTAGGCCCGCGTAGATAGATAAAGAACATGAGCTGATGAGGCGCATGCGGACTGTTTGACTGGTCAACCATACAAATACGGAGCTATACGATGAGCCAGCGACCGTATAATCACCATATCTCGTATACAATGATCAAAGTGAGCTATCAAGACAAGTTCGATGACCGCCAATGCATTTTACTCGGTAATAAATTACCAGGATTGAAGGGAATCCTAATTTGCTTCCTCTTCTGTCCTTGAGCTCTTGACAAACCAATGCACTATACGGTTGTCCGGCCACTCCACCCCAGAGCTCTCACCAAGCGTCGTTCATGCCACCGCGCCTCACACTAACCGGTAAGGCAGCGATGGCATCCCGCCACGCCGAGTTCCTCGCCGCCCACGAACGCACACAAAATGGTAGGGAAGCGATGGCATCCCGCCGTGCTGAGTTCATCGCCGCTCGCGACCTCACAACTATCTGGGAGGAATTTGAAGATGCCAAGACCGAATGGGCGGTAGAGCAAGAGGCGGCCAAAGCCGCACAAAGGGAGCGGAAAAGTCAGAAAGCACTCAAGAAAAGAGAGGCCCGCTGCCGCAAGAAAGAAAAGGACGCACGCGCTGCTGCAGAGAGGTCGGCGGGGATCCAAGCACGGTGGGGTGTCGCCGACAAAGCCGGGAAGGAGAACGACGGCGTCTGGCCAGCATGTGAGAAGTAGTAGTACTAGTAGTTAGTGTGTGTGTGTGTGTCTGTGTCTGAGTACGTGCATGTACCAGTACTACTAGTTACTACTGTAGTTTTTAGAGAAAATTACCAGTACATTAGCCTAGACTAAATGGAAAAATTCCTATCCTATGCATCAAATGACATCTCTTTCTCTATAGGAATTGAGATGCATGTCATCTCACTTCCTATGATTTTCATATTCCTATCCTATGAACGAAAGGAGGCCTCTGTTGGAGTAAATACTGTAGCTAGTAGTACTGCTGGTACAGTAGTTTTCTTCAAGAAGCGGAATTCAACGAAGTCATGATGGTTCCTTCGTCCGAGCAACTTCAAAGTGGGAAGTGGGCCTGTGATTTGACGGCTCATTAGTCATTGTTACTGCGGCGCGATGACCTGGGTGACTCTCCCTTGGAGTTCTGCGTGCATGGCAAGTGGACTAGGATGGTCGACGTCCCATGTGTTGGCGAACGGAAGTATTCTTTCCGATATCAAGGAGCAAGGAAACCGCGTGGTATAGTATCACTGCTGATTGGTTCGCAAAAAAAATAGTATCACTGCCGATTTATAATTATTTTTTATTTCTGATGAATGCTAGCGTTTCAACTCTTACGACGAAGGGTGCCAAACACGGCAGGTGCTGGATGTCCCACACGTCAGCGAAAGGAGTGGGACATGAACAGCGTGGTAGAGCCCAGCGTAAAAAAACAGCGTGGTAGAGCGTCTCCACTTCTTCCACTTCTGGGTCGGAGAGCACACATAGTAGTACTTAGTGGTATGAACGATACAAAATGCAACCTGGAGAGAAAGACACGTCTAGTTGGAAGGTCTCGGGGCATACACGTAAACAAATATAAAAGTTAATATGTGCCTCCAACTAATATAGTAGTAGTAGAGTACTTAGGCACGTGCTCCATAACATCACCGTGCATTGCACGTACAACATTTAGTGGTAGTACGTAGTAAGAGACAAATGCCACCCAAGAGTTCCCTTCTTGACCTACTTTTGGGTGTTTGGTAGATTGTATGGAGGGTGCATGAGTCCACACTAGTTTAGCACAAATACACTAGAAGCATGTATGAAGAGAGCATGCATGAAGAGGGGTGTTGAGTTGAGCATGCATGAAGAGGGAACAACTATGCTCAGACGAGAACGCAACCAAACACACCCTGTATGCCACACATGTTCATACCATTTGTGCCTTTCTACTTCACTTACTGTGCTACATTACTCAGGTTCGTACGTCCACTCCTGGGTCCATGTCCGTCTCGTAGTTCCAGTGCCACGTGTTCTTCATATAGATGGAACGATCGTTGCATAACACGTGCGCATTGATGCAAGATGTCTCACGTGTTGGCAAAAGGATGAACAAAGCTCACGTAAAAAAATAGAGTGGAAGAACATAGATTCCAGACAACCGAGAAGGAGCAAGGAACCTCGTGGTGGAGCGTCTGCACTCATAATATTTAATATTATTCAGCGATATAAAATTAACTAATCATCTCCACAGTGGACTGGAAGAGTACGAAACACGGCAGCCCAGTGTAGTTACATCATACTAGTACATGGCTAACCCACACTATCACCATATTTCTTGGCTTCCGTGCGACACCTTTCTCTAGTAATCCAGCAGCCTGTATCGCTTCTCCCTCCTCGTCTCTATCAAAGTGCGGCGGGCTGGCGTTTCTGTCGTCTATTGAGGTCGGTTAACTATCACATGTTAGCGAGCTAGTTGAGGCGATCCTGCTGGGTGTTGGCGACGTGGAGGAGCTCGCGCATCCGCCCGATGCGCTCCTTGAGCTCCTCGCCCGCGAGTTGGTCGAGGCCGACTGTGGCTGCCTCTGCAGCGCGCATGTTCTTGACTAGGTTCTCATAGACGGTCCGGATGGTGCCGAAGGCCCGGCCGATCGCTCCTCCCCGGGCACGACTATCGGTGGCCTGGCTCGGTTCGGCCGTGCCGGGCGTGAATCCATGGGCGGCATCGTGCTCCATCTGAGCGGCCTCCAGGCGACGCCTGGTGGCGGCCAGCGTCTCGGACAGGTCCAGCATCTGCTGGCGCCTGTCCTCAAGCTGGGTTCAGGCTTCGACGACGTTGGTGGCGTCGACGTCGGTGCCGATGGGGTTGCGGAGGCTCTGCATCACGGCACGCAACGGGTCAGACGGTTCGGTCCGTGCCGTTGCGGCCGCGGCTTCGGCGACCCTTCTCGCCTTGCTTGACGAGGAAGAGGCGCCATCGCTGGTGACGAAGACCTCCACATGGGCGTCCATCGCCCCGGCAGTGAATCCGCCACTGTGGGAGAGCGGAGAGTCAGAGTAGCTGAGCACCTCGCTAGGGTACTCGCCGACCACAAACGCGTCGGAGATGTGCAACGCGGTGAAGGAGGCAGCGAGCGCGTCGATGACGTCGTCCGCTAGAGCGACGGACTCGTCGGAGTAGGAGAAGGGCCCCGTCTGAAGCATATGCTCCCGGCCATCTCCTCGAGCTACCCCACGGTGGGCGCCAACTGTCGTGGTGGGCGCATGGCAGATGCCAAGGGATGGCTAAATAGAGGAGGAGGCTCGAGGGTGCTGGTGGGCTCCAGAGGCGAGGTTGATATGCGCGGGCGTGGGACGCCGGACATACCCAGGTTCGGGGCTCTCCGGAGAGATAACACCCCTAGTCCTGCCGAGTTTAGTTGGATGATCGATAGTACAATGTTGCTCCTGGAGCTGTATGTAGGAGGAAGGAGGCTGGCCAAGGCTTGGGCTTCTCCTTCTCCCCGGTGTTGCTGTGCGGTGGCTAGTCCTATGCTTGCTTGTGTTTTTCTTACAGGTGTCTCATGTCTATCTCGTATTGCATGTTCTGCCTTCCTGTGGGCGTGGGCTCCTGGGGGGTTTTATAGATCAACCCTCCTAGGATTACAATGATAATATGCCGAGTCGGTGGGTCCGTATTGTCGGTGTCCGGAGTACCGGGCTGGGACCCGCTTATGGGCTGCTTGTGGTTCGCCGGGTTCCCCTAGGTACGGGCCCCGCGTGCCTAGGGGGACTGTGCGCCGTCTTGTCGATCGTCAGGGCGTGGCCGAGTTGAGCCGTGTACAGTGTTCTCCGTCAGGCCGCCACTTGCTGTCGTCATCGGTGAGGGCGGGAACACTATTGCGACGCCAACACTGGTCAGCGGGTAGGTAAGGGGCACTGTTGCCACGCTCTGGCTGACCACAGGCATGGGCGGGAACAATGTTGTCTTGGTCATCGGTGATTGAGGTCTAGTCCCATCGTACGGCCTGGATGGGACGGGAGCTGACCCGTGGCTGGGTTTCCGTGGACGCCACGGGTGGGTTGGCTTGCTGGGGAAGCCATGGCTGCGCCAGGTTGAGTTGTCTTGCGCCAGCTGCTGTGGTCGGGTCGACGTACCTTGCCGAGTCGAGGGTCTTGGCCGGGTTGCGGGCCTTGCCGGGTCGAGCGACCCGGCCAGGCGCGTGCCGGCTTGCAGGGTGATGTGGGCCCCGTTGTTTTTGAAAAGGATCCAGGTTCCGTTGCCTGCCCGGGGTTCATCCCCCGGCTCCCCTAAACTGGTAGTTTTTTGTCAAACACTCTCTGAAGATCACATGGTTGTTTTAAAACTGCACTTCTATATGTTTGTTCTTGCATATTGTGGCATAGTGCAAATTCTACGAAATATATGAGCAAGTTCTTCTCATCAATTGTTTTATGGTTTCTTTCTTCAAAAAATTCCTCCTTTAGGGTAACAATTAAATCCTTAATTAATTCTACCTTAGAAAAATGTATTTTTTGATTTTAATGTTTGCTTTATTTGCTGACAAGGACATAAAAATGACTACCCCAAAATAAGTAAATAAAACTGTTTATTTTCTCCTATACACTAATGTTTTTCCTCTATTTTTTGTTGATTAGTCCATTTTTGAGCGTTAGATTTTTCTCTCATATTTGTGCATGTGGTGGTGGTTTGATGTCGTAGTCATATGTCATTACTTAAGTTTGCGACGAACTTAAAATATATGGAGTATTTCTTTATTTAAATCATTAGTTATAGTGAAGTTATACTACCTTACGCTTGCACAATACAATTAGATATAATCTAATTCTTGCATATAAGAAAAGAATATGTCAATAATATTTTACAGCTGTTCATTTTAGGCATAGTTGTATAATATTAATTTACTTTGCTAGCTTCTTGTTATTTATTTCAGGGTTCAACTATCCCCATAAACTATATGCTTTTCTTGCATAATCTTGAATAGTGGAAGTTCTATGAAACATGTGTGCAAGTTTTAGGCATCGTTTGTTATACGTTTTATTTTTTCCTTCTCCTTTTCTTAGGGTAATACCAATGAGCTTAATTCATTCAACCTTAGGAAAACATTTTGTTTATGTTTCATGTTAGTACATTATTTGTTTACCGATAAGAAAAAAGTGTCAGACATGAAAAAAAATTGTTCTCTTTCTCTCTAGTCATAATGTTTCTTGCTCCTTTTTTCTTGTTGTTGCTTAGTCAAATTTTGTTGTCGGATTTTCTCCTATATTTGTGCATGGCGATTTGTTGTTGCAATCATATGTCGCTATTTATTTTTGTGAAAGGAACTTAAAATGGAATTTATTTCTGCAGTTGATCTACTTTAAATCATAATTAATAATACTAGTTTTGCACAATATAAAAAGTGCAAGTTTTGAGTAATTTGTTTGCATATTGTAAATATATTCTTAAAAGAAAATAGTTTGACAATAAGTATTTATGATTTGTTCATGTTACACATAGTTGTGTAATATTAAATTACATTTTTAAAAGTTTCTTAGGGTTAAAGCATCCCCAATTCATTCTTCCTTAGAAAGCAATATTTTCTTTGTTTTTTTCTTTGTTCATTTCTTCTGCAAGGTAATATAACTTTGATAATTCTTTCTTTCTTTGAAAGAAGCATGTCCCTCTTTCTCTTTTGTGTTGTCCATTTCTTCTTTCAGGTACGATGTGGAAATGTCTACTTCGGATATAGCAAGAGATATTACGTGCCCACATATATTTCAGGTATTTTTTTTGGTAATTACATATTATATTATTTTATTGTTGATAACAAGAAGATTATTATTTTTTATGTGGTGCAAATTAAACTAAAGAAGATGGAGATTTGTACACACCACGAGTCGATATGTCTTATTGTCGGTCATGTTTACAAGTTCTTTCTAATCAAGTTGAAGTAGCACAATCAGGAATTCCATGATAAAATGAGGCTAGGCTCGTACATGTTGTAGCATCACCAGGAATGCAAAACTTGCATGCATCCACGTATATGGAATGAAAACTTGCATGCATGGTGGGTCAATGCCAACAAGAGATAGACCCATCAGGGCATCTCCAAGGCGGACCCTCAAACCGTCTGCATACATTCAGACCGCGCAGTCCAGACACGGTTTGTCATACAACACGGGTCTGTATCGGTCCGCCGAGCGGTTCAGATGTACTTTTTTCGGCAAAGCCGAGACACACGGGGAAGGGGGGGAAGGGGCTTTGCAGGAGTTCAAACATCAAGCACATAGGGCTGACACCTCCTTGCCACTATATTGT